>NC_056739.1:401593413-401893413 GCF_019279795.1 Protopterus annectens | reverse complement strand
CCAAAATAGACACACTAAAGTTAAATCTTAAACCAAATGACATTATCAGTCAGTATGAACTTAAAAACTTAAATACAAAACATGCTGAAATTCTAAATCATGACGTTTCAATAAACTTGGAAAAACTTAAATATAAATGTTATATAAATGATTTTAAATGCATATCTATTAATACTAATGGACTGAATAATCCATTAAAGAGGGGGGAGTGTGTTCAGATCCTTACAATTACATAAAGCTCAAGTAGTATTTCTACAGGACATGCTCCACTTAAAGAAATCCCAATCCCTCCGAGGTACACACTCTAGGGACCTAAACCTTGTCACCACAATAAACAGAACATGCTGGAGGGATAGATTCCTGTCCCAGAGACTTCCCATATTCTGGAATAAACTACCTATCTATATCAAACAAAGCTCCTCATTAGCACTCTTCAAGAAAAATCTTGATGATTGGATAGGAAATAGAAAATTCACCACTGGGATCACCTCTGCGGCTCTGCTCAACAGTGGCACAGGAAAATACTTTTCTTGGGTGGCAAAAGCCAGGGTACCTTTTTGGCTGGGCTTGTATAGGCCCCAGGGCCGATAGCCTAGTACCTACCTATGAACCTATGAACACATTTACTTAAAGATGTAAATAAACTTTTATTAAAGAATTATTTGGTTTTAGCACATTCTGGCTTTTATGGAAGAACTCACCAGTAAAGCCTAAAGTAAAATATACCTATGTTGATAAAAATGGTATGTTAAGCATTCTTATAACTGAGTGTAAAAGAAACTATATACATTGGTTAACTCTTATTGGATTCCAAGGATAGGAGCTAAATGTGCAAAAAGTTACTTAGACACTATAGCCTATTACATGAAAGGTGAAGTCATGATGGCTGGTGATTTTAATTGTATTTTATGAAATATTCCCTGTAGATAGAAAGCTGAGAATCCCATCTTCAGCATTACTCTTAACAAATTTTGTAAATCTAATGAATTTAAAGGATATATATATATATATATATATATATATATATATATATAAGGAAAACAAGCTCACTTCAATTTAACCATTATTCATATAGATATGGAACACAAACAAATATTGATAACAGATTGTTTGAGACAAAAAATATATCACATATCAAAGAAGTTTCAATAGTTTTGTGTCCATTATCAGACCATAATGCTATAATCTTTAATATTATTTTAAAAACTGACAATCTAATACATCACAGGAGATTCCCATTGTACACTATTAAAATAAAAGGAATCAAGGATTGGTATGTTAAAGAGATCAAAAATTTCCTAGAAATAAACATGAATGGTGAAGTAACTGACATTGTCCTGTGGGATTTATTAAAGGCTTACTTAAATGGAAGAGTTATAAGCTGGTATATTACTAAAACAATAAAATGGGACAAATAATTGAATAACCACTTGCCAAAATAGACACACTAAAGTTAAATCTTAAACCAAATGACATTATCAGTCAGTATGAACTTAAAAACTTAAATACAAAACATGCTGAAATTCTAAATCATGACGTTTCAATAAACTTGGAAAAACTTAAATATAAATGTTATATAAATGATTTTAAATGCATATCTATTAATACTAATGGGCTGAATAATCCATTAAAGAGGGGGGAGTGTGTTCAGATCCTTACAATTACATAAAGCTCAAGTAGTATTTCTACAGGACATGCTCCACTTAAAGAAACCCCAATCCCTCCGAGCTACACAGTCTAGGGACCTAAACCTTGTCACCACAATAAACAGAACATGCCGGAGGGATAGATTCCTGTCCCAAAGACTTCCCATACTCTGGAATAAACTACCTATCTATATCAAACAAAGCTGCTCATTAGCACTCTTCAAGAAAAATCTTGATGATTGGATAGGAAATAGGAAATTCACCGCGGGGATCACCTCTGTGGCTCTGCTCGACAGTGGCACAGGAAAATACTTTTCTTGGGTGGCAAAAGCCAGGGTACCTTTTTGGCTGGGCTTGTATAGGCCCCAGGGCCGATAGCCTAGTACCTACCTATGAACCTATGAACACATTTACTTAAAGATGTAAATACACTTTTATTAAAGAATTATTTGGTTTTAGCACATTCTGGCTTTTATGGAAGAACTCACCAGTAAAGCCTAAAGTAAAATATACCTATGTTGATAAAAATGGTATGTTAAGCATTGTTATAACTGAGTGTAAAAGAAACTATATACATTAGTTAACTCTTATTGGATTCCAAGGATAGGAGCTAAATGTGCAAAAAGTTACTTAGACACTATAGCCTATTACATGAAAGGTGAAGTCATGATGGCTGGTGATTTTAATTGTATTTTATCAAAGATTCCCTGTAGATAGAAAGCTAAGAATCCCATCTTCAGCATTACTCTTAACAAATTTTGTAAATCTAATGAATTTAAAGGATATATATATATATATATATATATATATATATATATATATATATATATATAAGGAAAACAAGCTCACTTCAATTTAACCATTATTCATATAGATATGGAACATGTCTGTGCAGTAACTGAAACCTGGTTCAAGGCTCCTGAGAGCACCCCAGCGCTACCAGGCTATACCTCGTATCATGCTTTTCGGCCCCAAAACCCGGGCCGAACCACAAAAGGAGGGGGAGTGTCCATATTCATAAAGGACACCCACACCACCAGGTTAGTAGCAACACATGAAGCATCAGAGACCATACAGGTGCAACTAACCATAGGCAAAACTGCTATACAACTGGTAGCATGTTACAGACCACCCTCCCAATCTCAAGATCCCCACTCAGCCTTCCTGAAGACATTGGAGGATATGAATGTATCACAAAATACCATCATACTGGGAGACTTCAACTACCCAAACATAGATTGGGTACATTATTCTAGCCCTAATACCCTAGCCCAAAGGTTCCTGGAATTCATAAATTCAAATGCACTGGAACAACTAGTCACCTCTCCCACTAGGGGAGATAATATACTAGACCTGATCATAACAAACATGGGGACAAAATGCTCCACACCGGAAGTATACCCCTCACTAGTGAGATCTGACCACAAACTAATCGCCCTGGATATACATATCCCACCTCCACCCCCAGCACAAAAGACCACAGTGAAAAACTTCTCAAAAGCAGACTTCACTCTTCTTAAGACTGAGATGGTATCCTTTAAGCCCACTGTGCCAGTGGATACCACATCCCACAATGCCGAATCCTTCACAAATGCTTTCTATGGACATCTCCAAGAATGCATGGACCATGCAATCCCAAACAAATCCAAGTCCCTCTCCACCAAATGTAAGCATCCTCTCTGGTGGACCTCAGCCATAAACAAATTGTATAACAAAAGAAGGAAGCTACTGCACGTCAGAGCGAAATCCCATGAAGGGAGACATCTCTGATCAACATTAGCAGAAAACTACGTTCTCTCATAAAAACATCCAAGGCAAACTTTGAGAGAAAAATCGCTAAGGACACTAAAGATAACCACAAAGCCTTCTTCAGCTATGTTAGAAACCTGGGCGGAAACCCTCAGATATGCTCAGAGTTGGTTCACAACAACAAAAATACACTGAACCCACAGATATTGCTAACATTCTGGCTGACAGGTTCAGTGCAAATTTCTCCCCTCCTTCACCCCAAAAGAAGAAATACTTATCCCAGCTGAATGTAATCTCCCTGTCATCTCAGATGTCCAAGTGAGAACCGCCCTAAACAAAGCAAAAAACACAGCATCAATGGGACCTGACGGTATCCCGCGCTGCGTGTTACGTGAACTCCAAGAGGAGCTAAACCCACAGATAAAAATGCTATTTAACCTTAGCCTTACTTCAGGATATGTACCTGAACACTGGCATACAGCAACAGTGGTCCCACTCCACAAGGGGGGTGCCTCTACAGACCCTGGAAACTACTGCCCCATAAGCTTAACTAGCCTGGTCTGCAAAGCTATGGAAAGAATCATTATGGAACTCATAAACAGAGACATAGGGGACCTACAGACACTTGACCCCACCCAGTTCGGCTTTGTAAAGGGCAGATCCTGCCTTTTAAACCTGGTTGACTTTTTCGAAACAGTCACTAGAGCCATTGATGAGGGCAAAGCAGTCCATACAGCATACCTGGACTTGGCTAAGGCCTTTGACACAATACCCCACTCAGGCATCATAGATAAGCTAAACAGCTTAAAAGTAAACCCTTATGTCACTAGATGGGTTGCAAACTGGCTAAAGGACAGAACCCATAAAGTTAAAATCGCTGGAGCAATGTCAGACTCAAAGCCAGTCACAAGTGGTGTCCCACAGGGATCTGTCCTGGGACCCCTCTTGTTCGGCATTTATTTCTCAGATGTTAAAGCAAACATGGGAGGGCTGTGGCTGACAAAGTTCGCAGATGACTGCAAACTAGGCGCCATAGTCGATACACCAGCAGACACACACATCCTACAAAAAGGCCTCACTGAAACGGACAACTGGTGCCGTAGTCACGGCCTTAAACTAAATGCCAAAAAATGTATAGTCATCCCTTTTGGAAAAAACAAAGTACCCACAAATTATCACATAGACAGCAACCCACTGAGTATGGAAAAAGCAGGGGCGGCCCGTGCTATTGGACTGCCGGTCTGCAGCCCCCCCCAACTATAAAATAAAGAAAAATAAAGAAATAAAAAGAAAAAAAAATTTTAAAAATCGCGGACTTCACGCATGCGCACTAGTCTGGACTGCTGCTGAGACAGTCTGGAGCATGTACAGATGTCTCAGCAGCAGTCCTGACTGGGAAACATGAAGAACAGAGCTCCCAGAAGTCTATGCAGTTTTAAACTGCATAGACTGTCCTGGATCTCGCTGGGAAAACGCGTCGGGGTTGCACTGCAACGTCAGCAGTCAGGAGTTTGCTGCAGTCTCATCGGGGGAAGGATCTCGCGATGAGCAGGGTCGGATTTGGGCGGGTTTCCATAGGATTTATGATGGTTTGCGGACAGGGATTTATGGTGGTTTACTACAGGTCGGATTTGCATAGGATGTATGGTGGTTTACTACAGGTAAGTGTGTGGACAGGGATTTGGATGTATGGTTTGCTACAAGTTGTGTGTGTGTGTCTGTGTGTGTGTGTGTGTGTGTGTGTGTGTGTGTGTGTGTGTGTGTGTGTGTGTGTGTGTGTGTGTGTGTGTGTGTGTGAATGCCCCATGTGCAATATACTGGTGGTTAGACTCATGGTGGTGTGGTAGGGAATACCTCAGGCTTGAACCCTGTACCTTGTATGCAGGTGTTAAAGACCTGAATTCCCTACCCACCACCATTTGTAAAGAAATTGCAGATGTTTGCCTCGTATTTGATCTGATCTGTTCCTCATAATATCTGTGGTTTGTAAATATTGCAATGCTTGATATTTGATGGTGCAGTGGTAGCATTGTTGCCTCACAGCGGCAGGTTCTCAGGTTTGATTCTTGGCTGGGGTGCCTTCTTTGTGGGGGTCTGTATCTTCTCCCTGTGTTTGTGTGGCTTTGCTTTTGTGTCCTCCCATGTTACAAAGACATGTCTGCATTATTTCTTCCTGGGCCTCTGCTGAAAATTGTTTTTTTTTTCCAAGTCAGGCTGTCCTGATTAACAAATGTTAAATAAAATTGACAGGCATTTGAATTTCAGACTTCAGGTTTCTGAATGTTTAATTCCTTACATATTTGATGGTGCAGTGGCAGTATTGTTGCCTCAGTATTGTTGCCTCACAGCTATAGGTTTTCTGGTTTGATTCTTGGCTGGGGTGCCTTCTGTGTGGAGTCTGCATCTTATCCCTGTGTTTGTGTGGATTTGCTCTGGTGTCCTGCCATTTTACAAAGACATGTGTCTACAGTATTTCTGCCTGGGCCTCTGCTGAAAATTGTTTTTGTTCCATCAGAATAAAATTGACAGGCATTTGAATTTCAGACTTCATATTCTTCAGAAAATACATAGTAAAACAACTTTTTATTCTAGCAATAAATATATAGTAACACAACCTTTTATTATAGCAATTTTTTAAGTTTATAAGATGACTGTTTGAAATTTGTCCTTATGTTTGGGACTGTAATACCCTGTTATTGGCTTTGTCCAGGTTTTTTGTGCTAAGGTTGACAGCTATGGCAAGAACTGAATTCAGTGAATATGTTTGAGAGCTGCATTCACTCATTACTGGGTTTGTCCAGGTGTTTTGTGCTAAGAGGTTGACAGCTATGGTGAGAACTGAATTCATTAAATGATAGCCATTTAAGTTTCAGTCTTCCTCTCTTTCACAAAGCAGCTGATTTGGTGTAGTGGTATGTTGCTCTGACTTTTGCACAGGGACCTTGGCAGTAAAATGTATGGTGGTAACACAGCATTTTTCTTTCACAAAGCAGGTGATTTGGCATAGTGATATGTTGTTCTGACTCTTTTGCACAGGGACCTTGGCAGTAAAATGTATGGTGGTAACACAGCATTCTATTCTAGCAGCTTTCCAAGATTATACAAGCAGTGTTTAATGTGTCCCTGGTTTTTGCCCTTTTGACCCTCCCCAATAAATTTGGCTTTTTCCATATTTCTTGTGCTGCGAAGTTGAGATGCAGTTGAGTATTGAGTAGATTTTACAAGAAGCTGAGAGCTGCAGGGGAAGAGAAGTTTAGTGCTGATTATGCTAAGTCAGCTCTCATTGCTAATAGCACAACAGGTTGTGTACTTGCTTTTGATGCAGAACGTTGTTGGTTCTACTCCCATAAGGGGTGAATGCTGTCTTACTGAAAGTTAAGATACTAACTATGAGCCTGTTATCAGTTTGCCATCCATTTCCTATTGCAATATTACTAGCTTATTTTTAATGTAATTTAGGCAATTTACTCCTCAGGGGCATCAGACACTTTATTTTTCGATGAAACCATGAAATATAAAGGTGATTGCTAGCAGCAACCTCTTCATTACAGATTTATTTAATGTGGAATTATTTAGATGACTTTTTTACTACTTCAGAGATTGTGCATATTTACTGATAATGGTGGACTGTAGAATGGTGAATATTTACTGATAATAGTGGACTGTAGAAGTTTGAGTAGACTTTTATGATGGAAATGTTCTGAATTGGGCAGTTTTGTCATTGGTGCATGCGTTTTGTTTCATTGTTTACTGGAAAAATGTTCAAAGCAATAGGAAGGTGTATCAAAAAGCACATGTATGTTTCATATGCAAGGGGCCTATGATTTGAAAGCAGCCCAGAATTAATCTTTATCTGCCACGGGTAAAATGTATTTTCTTTGAATGTGGGTTCCAATGTTGTTTCAATGAATGTGAGTTTCAATGTTGTTTCAATGAATGTGAGTTTCAATGGCAGAGAAGTTTTAATGCCAAGTTTGTTTAGCAGATGTCTTAGTGTTTGTGCTATAAAATGCAAAATAAAACTTTCAAATGAAGTTCAAATCATGATAGAAGTAAATCAGTATGCACATTAGTGTTTATGGTAAATGGAGTGAAATAGCCAAGTAATGGATCATTGGAATGACTGCAGGGGAAGGCTCCATTTGATCATGGTTTTGTGAGGGGGAAGGGTGGCAAACGTAGGCAGCCTCAGCTGAACCATACCTCCCAACTGTCCAGATTTTCAAAGAATGAATAGATTTTTTGCTTCTTATTTTTGGTTTGTTCCTCATAAAATGTGTGGTTTTCTGGCAAATCATTTAGGAATTAAGTCACTAAATAATGACACACTGAGTTTCAGACTTCATAACCTTCAGAAAAATGCATGCTAAAGTAAGACCTGTTCTATCAACTGTCTCAGTTTATACAAGAGCAATTTTTAGTACTGTTTATATGTTCCCCCAATATATTTGGCCTTGTCCAGATTTATTGCATTAACAGGTTGAGAGGTACATGCAAATAAATTGCTTTATAGAATTAGGCATAGCCAAACTTCTCAACTGTCCCTGATTTTGGCTCAAAATGTTGCTCTTCCCTTAATGATCTCTCCGCAAAATAGCAATTTTGGAAGAAAACATGGAGGGTGTATAATTAAGAAATAACTGTAATAATCAGTTAGATTACTTTTATTTCAGAAATGCATGTAGATTCTTTTATTTTGTCAGCTGCTCAAGTTAGCAGTACTAATGTTAAAGTATCCCTTCTTTGACAGGTTCCCAGCTGTATTGTGTTTCTATTTTATATTTTTACATCACATTTTTGGTCCATTTTTCATAAAATTGTGTTTTTTTGGCAAATTAGTGACAAATCATTAAAGACTGAAGTTAGAAAATAATGACAGACATTTGAGTTTCAGATTTCATACCATTCAGAAAATTCATACTAATGCAAGACCTCTATTATCTTTCTAAGTTTATAAGAGCAATATTTTAAAAATTGTCCTTATTTTTGGGCCCTTGTCCCATTTCTTTGTATGGCTTTGTCCAGATTTCTTGCTCTGAGGTTGAGAGGTATGACAAATGTGTCAGGGCCATCACAAGTCAGCCAGAGACATTTCAAACTGTGACATACTTGTTGCACCCCACTCCCCCATGTAGTGACTCTGGATGTGTCGAAGCAAGGCAAGGAGTAGTTATGCAGTGTAAATGTGCAGAGTATCCCCCCCATCCAAGGTAGACACAAGTACTAGACTGGCTTTTCATCTGTCCTTGATTTTTACAGAATGGTCTGGTTTCTGTCATATTTTTTGTACTGTTGATTTATGCTTATTACTCAAAGTACCTTTTGCTCTGTTTTTAAGTAGCAATACTTTAATGACCATTAGGTAAGCTTGGCTGAGATTGCAAGATGCAAGTAAGCTTTAATAGGCATACTGTTAAAGAATTGCCAACATTGAAAGCCTTTCTGTTGCCATATAGAGAATACTTAACTAGATAATGTATAAGCCTTGGGTATTGAAATGCATATGCCAGTATTTGTAATAAAGGACAGGATTACATTATTTTAAGAGTCTCATTACACTTGGAGACTTCCAGTCATCTCTGCAGGCTTTACCCGTAAACAGAATGCCAATTGTGTGGTCCATAACCTGTACAGTAATCCTTTTAGTGTGGTCCATAACCTGTACAGTAATCCTTTTAAGCAATGTATCTTGAGCTTATTTCTTGTTTGCTTTTCATTTTTTACTTTGATCATGTTTTCCCCATGAAACAAGTAGATGTCAGGCAGCAGGTCTTTTTTTGGATAAGGAACATTTTTACAAGTGGGGGCATCAGAGATTTCTACTTTCAGCATGTTACTTGGTAATTTAATAAAGCTGAATATAAATTATAATTAGAACTGCAGTGCAAGAAGTGGTTTGAGCTGAGTGCTGCTTGTTTTTCTTATACTTGATTTTGACTGGCATTCCATTAATGTATTTAAAAAAAAAAGTAATTAATTTTTTCATGCCTCACAACCTTTTTTGTTTCCATCAAGATATTAAGCTGTCATGCCGCCAATGCATTGAAATATTTTTATTCTTCTACACTTCATTTTGTCTTGATTGGACTCTCATAATGACGGTTTGGCACGCCAGGCAGTATATTTAGCTTTTGTGGTTTTCAGCATAGTTCCTCCCCTTTCTAGCTGGCTGCATCCCTTCCCATTGACCCCACCCATTCAGCTGTCTCCTGCAGCCCCCCTTTGATTTGAAGTCACCAACCACCACTGGGAAAAAGTAATCAGAGACCTAGGGACCCAAGTAGACAGCGACCTCTCATTTGACACCCACGTTGCCAAAGTGGTTAGAAAAACATTCTACCTTGCACACCTCATCATGAAGGGATTCACATCCAGATCCAAGGATGTCATTGTACCCCTATATTCCTCCCTCATCAGACCCATGATTGAGTACAATGCCCCATTTGGTATGTACCTCACCCGGCATTTGCAACAGCTGGAGAGACCACAAAAGTAACTCACCAAAAGGATCAAGGGTCTCCAACATATGTCTTATTCTGCCAGACTAAAGAAACTTCAGCTCTATTCAGTAGCATACTGCCTGCTCAGAGGTGATCTCTGCCTGACGTACAAGGCCATGTCCAATCAGGATCTGATGGACATGCTCCACCTCAAAAATCCAAATCCATCAGGACCACGAGAGCTAAAGACTTAAACCTCGGCACAAGTATGAATAGGACATGCTGGAGGGATAGATTCATAACCCAGAGGCTTCCCATGCTTTGGAACAGGATCCCAGTTCATATTAGGCAGAGCCCCTCACTGACTCTCTTCAAGAGAAATCTTGATGAGTGGATGGGAGATCGTAAGTTTACCCCAGGGGTCACATCTGTGTCACTGCTAGACAGGGGCACAGTAAACTAATTCTATTATATAAGGGGACCTTCATTGTGTCACTACTAGACAGAGGCACAGTATTCTAGATTTATTCTGTACATTTTTGTACCATTTCATGAGGTGGCAAAAGCCACATCACTATGGCTAGGCTTACAAATGCCCCAGGGCAGATAGCCTAGTAATATACTATGAAACTATGAAACTATGAAACAAATATTGATAACAGATTGTTTGAGACAAAAAATATATCACATATCAAAGAAGTTTCAATAGTTTTGTGTCCATTATCAGACCATAATGCTATAATCTTTAATATTATTTTAAAAACTGACAATCTAATACATCACAGGAGATTCCCATTGTACACTATTAAAATAAGAGGATTCAAGGATTGGGTATGTTAAAGAGATCAAAAATTTCCTAGAAATAAACATGAATGGTGAAGTAACTGACATTGTCCTGTGGGATTTATTAAAGGCTTACTTAAATGGAAGAGTTATAAGCTGGTATATTACTAAAACAATAAAATGGGACAAATAATTGAATAACCACTTGACAAAATAGTTAAATCTTAAACCAAATGACATTATCAGTCAGTATGAACTTAAAAACTTAAATACAAAACATGCTGAAATTCTAAATCATGACGTTTCAATAAACTTGGAAAAACTTAAATATAAATGTTATATAAATGATTTTAAATGCATATCTATTAATACTAATGGACTGAATAATCCATTAAAGAAGGGGGAGTCTGTTCAGATCCTTACAATTACATTAAGCTCAAGTAGTATTTCTACAGGACATGCTCCACTTAAAGAAATCCCAATCCCTCTGAGGTACACACTCTAGGGACCTAAACCTTGTCACCACAATAAACAGAACATGCTGGAGGGATAGATTCCTGTCCCAGAGACTTTCCATACTGTGGAATAAACTACCTATCTATATCAAACAAAGCTCCTCATTAGCACTCTTCAAGAAAAATCTTGATGATTGGATAGGAAATAGGAAATTCACCACGGGGATCATCTCTGTGGCTCTGCTCAACAGTGGCACAGGAAAATACTTTTCTTGGGTGGCAAAAGCCAGGGTACCTTTTTGGCTGGGCTTGTATAGGCCCCAGGGCTGATAGCCTAGTGCCTACCTATTAACCTATGAACACATTTACTTAAAGATGTAAATAAACTTTTATTAAAGAATTATTTGGTTTTAGCACATTCTGGCTTTTATGGAAGAACTCACCAGTAAAGCCTAAAGTAAAATATACCTATGTTGATAAAAATGGTATGTTAAGCATTGTTATAACTGAGTGTAAAAGAAACTATATACATTGGTTAACTCTTATTGGATTCCAAGGATAGGAGCTAAATGTGCAAAAAGTTACTTAGACACTATAGCCTATTACATGAAAGGTGAAGTCATGATGGCTGGTGATTTTAATTGTATTTTATCAAAGATTCCCTGTAAATAGAAAGCTGAGAATACCATCTTCAGCATTACTCTTAACAAATTTTGTAAATCTAATGAATTTAAAGGATATATATATATATATATATATATATATATATATATATATATATATATAAGGAAAACAAGCTCACTTCAATTTAACCATTATTCATATAAATATGGAACACAAATATTGATAACAGATTGTTTGAGACAAAAAATATATCACATATCAAAGAAGTTTCAATAGTTTCATGTCCATTATCAGACAATAATGCTATAATCTTTAATATTATTTTAAAAACTGACAATCTAATACATCACAGGAGATTCCCATTGTACACTATTAAAATAAAAGGAATCAAGGATTGGTATGTTAAAGAGATCAAAAATTTCCTAGAAATAAACATGAATGGTGAAGTAACTGACATTGTCCTGTGGGATTTATTAAAGGCTTACTTAAATGGAAGAGTTATAAGCTGGTATATTACTAAAACAATAAAATGGGACAAATAATTGAATAACCACTTGCCAAAATAGACACACTAAAATTAAATCTTAAACCAAATGACATTATCAGTCAGTATGAACTTAAAAACTTAAATACAAAACATGCTGAAATTCTAAATCATGACGTTTCAATAAACTTGGAAAAACTTAAATATAAATGTTATATAAATGATTTTAAATGCATATCTATTAATATTAATGGACTGAATAATCCATTAAAGAGGGGGGAGTCTGTTCAGATCCTTACAATTACATAAAGCTCAAGTAGTATTTCTACAGGACATGCTCCACTTAAAGAAATCCCAATCCCTCCGAGCTACACACTCTAGGTACCTAAACCTTGTCACCACAATAAACAGAACATGCCAGAGAGATAGATTCCTGTCCCAGAGACTTCCCATACTATGGAATAAACTACCTATCTATATCAAACAAAGCTGCTCATTAGCACTCTTCAAGAAAAATCTTGATGATTGGATAGGAAATAGGAAATTCACCGAGGGGATCACCTCTGTGGCTCTGCTCAACAGTGGCACAGGAAAATACTTTTCTTGGGTGGCAAAAGCCAGGGTACCTTTTTGGCTGGGCTTGTATAGGCCCCAGGGCCGATAGCCTAGTACCTACCTATGAACCTATGAACACATTTACTTAAAGATGTAAATAAACTTTTATTAAAGAATTATTTGGTTTTAGCACATTCTGGCTTTTATGGAAGAACTCACCAGTAAAGCCTAAAGTAAAATATACCTATGTTGATAAAAATGGTATGTTAAGCATTGTTATAACTGAGTGTAAAAGAAACTATATACATTGGTTAACTCTTATTGGATTCCAAGGATAGGAGCTAAATGTGCAAAAAGTTACTTAGACACTATAGCCTATTACATGAAAGGTGAAGTCATGATGGCTGGTGATTTTAATTGTATTTTATCAAAGATTCCCTGTAGATAGAAAGCTAAGAATCCCATCTTCAGCATTACTCTTAACAAATTTTGTAAATCTAATGAATTTAAAGGATATATATATATATATATATATATATATATATATATATATATATATATATATATATAAGCTAAGGAAAACAAGCTCACTTCTTCAATTTAACCATTATTCATATAGATATGGAACACAAACAAATATTGATAACAGATTGTTTGAGACAAAAAATATATCACATATCAAAGAAGTTTCAATAGTTTTATGTCCATTATCAGACCATAATGTTATAATCTTTAATATTATTTTAAAAACTGACAATCTAATACATCACAGGAGATTCCCATTGTACACTATTAAAATAAGAGGATTCAAGGATTGGGTATGTTAAAGAGATCAAAAATTTCCTAGAAATAAACATGAATGGTGAAGTAACTGACATTGTCCTGTGGGATTTATTAAGGGCTTACTTAAATGGAAGAGTTATAAGCTGGTATATTACTAAAACAAGAAAATGGGACAAATAATTGAATAACCACTTGCCAAAATAGACGCACTAAAGTTAAATCTTAAACCAAATGACATTATCAGTCAGTATGAACTTAAAAACTTAAATACAAAACATGCTGAAATTCTAAATCATGAAGTTTCAATAAACTTGGAAAAACTTAAAATTTAGACATATTCAGTAAACCCTTTAAGCTTGCATAAACTTGCTCTTAGATAAAAGAAAATGAATAAACTAAATTATATCAAAGAAATTATAACACATATAAATAATAAGAAAGAAAATAGAACATATATTAAAGATATTCTTGAAGGCTTTAAAATAATTTATGAAAATATAAATAATGATATAAATAACCTAGATAATGAAACGTTTCTAAGGGAAAATATAAATAAATTAACAAGTGCACAAATAAAAAAATGATAGACCATTCACTTTAACAGAAATGAAAGCTCAAATAAAAAAGTTAGAAAATAATAAGGCACTGGGCTTAGATGGTCTTATACCAGAACTATGTAAAATACTACCAGATGATGCAGTTAAAGCAACTACTGATGTCTGCTATAATGGAAATATTCACTTATATCATGTATTTTAGGACAGAATAGGGATCCTACAAAGTGTTCATCATACAGACCCATTTCACTTTTAAATGTGGTCTGTAAGATATCCATGTCCATTTTAGCTAACAGAATGAATCTACTTGTACCTAAACTAATTAACAATGAATGATCAAACTTGGTTTATTTTAAATATACAAGTACAGGATAATATCATAAGAATGTATACATTAATAGACTATGCAAATAAAAATAAAAAAGAGCTTTCTATCATTAGTCTTGACTTAGATAAGGCTTTTGACTCAGTTAATTGGTTGTACCTGTTTAAAACACTTGAAGTGTATAATTTCTCACCTGAGCTAATTGCATTAATTTCTAAGTTATACAATAATTCTTATGCTTATGTTAAAATATGATCTTTTCTTTCTACTTCCTTTAAATTACTAAAAGGCACAAAACAAGTCTGTCCATTATCACCTTTAATTTTTTGCATTAGCTATAGAACCCTTTGCTAATAATATTAGATCCAATAAGAATATTAATGGTATCAAAATAAAAGAAGATTTCAAACTAAAGATTCAACGTTTTGCCGATGATATTTTACTAACAATAAAAAATATAGAAAATTCATTAGAACATATAATTAGTTCTTTGATTCAGTTTGAAGAAATCTCAAACTTAAGATTTAATCATAATAAAAAGTACATTATTAATTAATAAAAATTTCATACAAAAATATTCTACCTTCAATTGGAATAGCAAACAACTGAAATACCTTGGTATAACCATTATGTCTAATAGTAAAAAATGATACAAGCAAACTTTCAACAGGTTGTTGATAACTTTTGAGTTTAGTCACAAATTGAAACAAATTCTTCTTTACCATGGAAGAATGATTAACACTTGTTAAGATGGTAATTCTCCCTAAAATATTGTTTGTCGTACAATCTTTAGTACTATCTCCAACAAAAAAAAATTATGAAGAAGATAAATAATATTCTACTTAATTTTTTGGCATCCTAATAAACCAATAGTTTCCTTTGATTGGCACTGAAAAGGTTGGGATAATGGTGGAATAGGATTCCCTGACATTCAAGTGTTTTGAACTATAACAATTGTAAAAATTATAGCATTGTGGATAAATTAATCTTATGATTCAAAATGAAAACAAATATTTCAAGAAATATTATTAATAGACAATAAATATATTGCAGCTAGTCATAAACAAATAGTACATTATAGTTTTATCAAATTATTAAAAGATTATTGTGTAAATGGTATTACACCCTCTTCTCAAATTCCCTATTTAAATAACATAATTCCCTCTTTCCGTAAGTTCACATATTCTAACCATTGCATTAAAGACTTAATATTTTCAATGTTTCCAATTGCATATACAAATGGCTGCTTAGAACTCATAACTTCAAAAAAATTCTAGTATTAAAACAACAAAGTAATTTAATGTATTGGCCTCAATTCTTAAATGGTACTGATATATATGCTGTTGAAAGTTTAAGGTCAAATACAGTCAAGATTTTGAGAATTGGTTAATTTTACAAATATTTACAGACATTGTGAACGCAGAGTTAAATAAGATATTTAACCTAGATAAGAAATTGTTCCTAAAATTATTGGAATTTTTAATAAATATCAATAATAATGCAATGAAAAATCATATTTTGTCATAAATTTATAAAATTCTCAAGTTAGATTTCACATATTTAGTATTGGAACTACTCCTCAGAAATTAATAATGAAGAATTCTCTGAAAAATACAAGAAATTAATATTAAAATCTACAGATAAAACTACATCTTCATTATATTGGAAAATTTTCACTTGGAAATGTTTACACAGACCTTGTGTCACTCCTAACACAATTACAATTATATATATAAATCAAATAGAATTAAATGCTGAATATGTGATTCTGAAATAATAGCTTATTTGATGCATGTGGTATATGAATGCAAAGTCATCTCCCCTTTTTTGGAAAAAAATAATAATTTTACTAAAGCTATAAAGTTAGATAGATGTAATATTTCTAAATCTTTAGTTTTATTTAATGCTACAATTCCTGAGATAATTCCAAAAACTCAAGTGTCTCTTATTTGGTCTATTCTTGCTATAGTCAGAAAAGTAATTAGTAAAAATTAGAAAAGTAAAGTTACCCCCTCCACTGCTGAATTTATTAGTATGGCAAAAATTGTTTTGCAGTAGTGAAATGCATACTATAAAGATGAGAATTTCTAATATTATACATTCATATAAATCGTGGCTTAAACTTAAAGCTTGCTTGAAAAATATTAATTGTTGTTGATGCATAACTTTGATGTATTGATCAGGTGTGGACCTATGTAAATAGTTATTTGTTTTATAATTGATTTGTTTATTGTTTTAAAACCAAATAAATAAATAAAGAAGTCAGAAAGAATGTTGGTGAATGTATTACACTATGCCTTTAGTTGGTTGAGTGGTTAAACCTCTTTTATGACTATAGTTAATTATTAGGTATAATGTATACAGCTGTATATCTAACTACAGACTAGTATTCAATTTAGAGTAAATGCACAACAGCAAAACTACTGCTGCCAATTTAAAAAAATCTAGCATTCAATCATAAATTAAGCAACTGCAAAACTGTTGTTAAAATGAGTCTCTTATTTTGAATGTAATGAATATCTGTTTCTGAATGTCTGTATTGTTACTTTGCATTTATGTATACCTGCATCCAAATGTATATATATTTTATCTTGTATGTTTTGTTTTTTCTTTTTTTTTTACTTTATAGGCCCAAGCTTTTACTCAAAGGATGTTTCAACCAGATCACCCACACAGTTAACAAAAATAAATAAATACATATAAACAAATACTTCTTTCATCCATAATCAGTTTTTAGTTACTATGACATCTGCTTATGATATGAAAACTGGAATATTAACTCTGTCCTCTATCTGAGAGACTCATTCTGGCATCCTTTACTGTATATTACTTGCTAAAGCTTTCTTGACCAAAGAAAATAATATGCTACTCATAGGACATCTCTACTTTACTTTCTCTGCACTGATATGCATTTATTAAACCACTCATTTACTAAAATCCTCACCTTGCTACATATGTATGCAGATGTAAGTATTCTCAGAACTTTTCCTTAATTCCATATTGCTCTAGTATAAGTCCATAAATAGTCATGCTCCATTTTATCAAATGCCTTACTTACATCACCTACCATCAATTTTACTTCATCATTTCTATTGATTCTCTCATGTACTATTTCTATCACTAAAGCTAATACTTTCTTCCATTTCTTAACATTTATTCCATACATTCCTGATGTCATTACTTTTTTATATCTTTTTAAAATCTCAGCTACATAATTTTCATGAAAATCTGACAGTCTGCATTATTCAATGTAGTCACCAGTTCTTAATTTATCATTTATTTTCCTCCTTCCATATAAATTGCATTCCTCCTTCATATACCTCCTTAAAAAATAACCATTCATTCAATACATTTATAAAAAAAAATATCTTGAGGGATGTTAATCCTTTCTGTGTGTCATACCCAATACCCTTTACATCTAATACTAAATTTACATTGACATTTAACATTTGAGTATACTATCTTACTCAACCAATGTTATTTTCCTTTAAAGCATCCTAAAGGTTTCCTCTGAAAATCTTATATTCTACTTTATTACTTTTGGACTTTCCCTTTGCCATATATTTTCACAACAAATGTTTCTACAATTTCTATTATTTCATTTTGTATACTCTTTAAACTGCAATTTCTTTCAGTTCTCTCATTAGATTAACAGTTTCTTTAGCAATTGTCTCTAAATATGACTTCTCTTCTCTTCTCTCTTTTAAAAACTGTCTTTGCTTAAGTAAATTTGGAGAAAGGTAGAAAAGTTATTTTTTTAAATAGTTCTGTCTTTTTAAATAATTTGTTAGTCCTTTTAAATTCATATAACATTTCTCTCTCTGCAAATTACCAAACTCTAAGATGCAAAGTATCCCAGCAAAAAAAAGTGCTTTTGGTTTCCTCACATAGCTTAAATTTGCTCTAAATCCATCCAGAGACAGCAAACTGGGAGTTGCTCAACTGACTCACATTCTACTTTTAGAACAATTCCACAGATTTTTTCTTCTCTTATTTTCCAAAATTTCCCACAGACTCACATATATTTTTCAAGACAGCTTTTTAGATCAAATTCTTCTATATCATCTGTTCTAAGTTGCAAATACACCTTTTTCTTAAAGTTTGTCCCTTGCCCTAAAAATCTAAGCATTTTGTGGATAAACATGTTTCTTTTTAAAACAGCAGTCCATGAACTTTTGATAATATTCCAGTTCAAAAGTCATATTACAGAATGTCTCATTGTTCAAATGTATAGAAGATCTAAATTCTTGAGAATTAAAAGACAATGGAGTAATTAAATTGTCACATACACAGTATCTGTCTATTAACTTTCATCTTTACTGTTGGTCATCTCTTAGATATCTTTTATACCTTATTAACTTCCTTTTTTCATCATTTATTTTTTGCTTTGGCTACTGTATCATATGATTTTTTAACTGTGGAAATACAATCCTTGATAAGTCTTTATTTTTTCCATTACAGTTTTGCTCTCAATCTTGTTCAGCAAACACTCTTGCAGTCACTTGTCCCCATAATAGTGTAAACTCTTCACACAGATCTTCCTGCTCAAACATTTTTAACCAGCACTTCATTTTCCAATCTCCTTGGCAACATCTTCATAGTCAAGAGCTTCTGGTTTTGTTCACCATCATCCTTGTCATCTAATTTCAGACTATTTGTAACATGTATATTTTGATTATAGTTTTTCTTTCTAAAATACTTTTCTCATCAATTTCTCTGTCTCCATTGTACGGCCATTAAATCAGCATCCACTGCAGACCCCACTGCACTCTAACTGCTCTCTCACCTCTCTTCCTCCATTATACTCCTCCAAGCTACTTCAACACCAAAAATGGGAGCTGACATGCTCACCTCAGTGAAGAGAGTAGGCTTACATTTTACATCTTTCCCTATTTACACTTTTTACATTATTTACTCATTCATATTTATAACATATCTTGTCATTCCTTTCATTTTTTCTAAACGTTAACATATAATCTACACAAAAAATCTTTCATTATTTCATAAATGCAGAAAATTTGATTTTGTAAGCTAATAATATCAAATATTCTTTAAAATTATTTGATATATTCCCTCATCCTTTCTCCCAGAACCATATTTTTATTTCTTTTTGCATATTTTCATCACCTCTATTTTTATTATACAGTAATCCATCACATCATCTTTTCCATAATCTCCAGATTGGAAAATGAGACAAATTTTGTTTGCAGCAATTTCACATTTTTCCTTTCATATGGTTTCCATATAATATCATATCCATTATTATATATTTTTTAAATCCTTCCCCATATATATTCCTTTTAAAACTTCTCCAAAAACAAATTTTAATTCTAAAAAATATTACTTGCTCATTTCACTTGTCACATTTTCTTTCTACCAACACTTTATATTTCCTGTTATATTTAAGCTGATACATTTTCCAACAAAATTCTCCACAGAAATGCCATGCTTCATAAAAATATTTCCAAAACCTTTTCCTTCTGTTCTCTATAGCATTTCTTTTAATTGCTTTAAAGGATATATCCTATCTATTTCTCCATCATTTTCTGTTTTCATCAATCTCTTTAAATTTCATCTTCCATAATGTTGTTTTCATATTCTTTTCCTTCTGTCTTTTCTTGTTTACCATGTTCCCTCCTTCATACTTTACATATAACTATCCCCATTGTTTGTAACTGATATAACTATCCCCATTATTTGTAACTGTGTCTCTCTCACTTTCTTTATTAACCAAGAAAAATACACAGATGTTAAGTACACTATATTTTTTGAGTTTCAAACCTCATTCTTTGTTAATAAATGTCAGCCTCAATTTAAACAGATTCACTCTTGATTTCCAAATAAAATAAAAAAATAATTCTAACATCTCCCCCTTCATTTTAGTTTGAAACATGTACACCCCTGCCCACCCCTCAAATATGCTTGTTTCCCTAATATGTATATATGTGTATGTGTCTATGTATGTATGGATATAAACTTTTCTGTTAAATGGGATCAAAACTTCTATACCCTGATAGCATTGTTTTATTTTTTCAGCATTATTTTACACTGTTCTACTACATGTTCGTTTTCTCCAAAGTTCACTTCCAATGCACTTATTTCCTCACTGGTACAATATATCACTTTCTTGGTTTCACTATACCTTATTTAATTGTAACCCAGCTTTGGTTAATAATTCCTTCAAGTGGACCACCACTTCACTTGTCCATATCTTATTTTCTGCCAAAATCACTAAACTGTCTGTATGTGACAAACAAATTAGTTTTCTAATGCCTCTTCCCATCTCCTATTTTGCTTCCTTCATTTCATACAAGTTTGTTTCAATTATTGCACCCATTACTAGTACAGACAAATATTTCATGAATGTCCTTGCTCATCTCCTCTCCTAATTTTTTATCTTTCCTCCCACCTATCCATTTACCATATCTTTCACCCATGATATTCAGTAGTATATTTTATAATATACAGAATGTTTTCTAATATTCATATATCTCTAGAATTGTCCACATTACTTCATGACTTGTCTTATTAAAAGTCCTTGCCACCTAACATGTCCCTAGCCTTGCTTCCTTATTTTCTTTCAAAATCATATGTTACTACTTTTACTATTAACATTTCTTCACTACTTTTCCCTCAGTTCTATAAACTTCTTCTCCTTCAACTTCCAAAAAACCCTTCTGCATACTTTTAGAATTATTTCCATAAATATTTTATAATCTTTATTTACAAATGTTATTTATCTCCAAGGTGTGTGTTTTCTTTCACCTTTTTTCATATAAATCCATTCATTTAATATTTTAACAAATATTAATTTCTCATTTTCATTCATTTCTTTACAGTATTCATAAACAAATCCATCTATTCCTTGTATAGATACTTTCCTTCTTGCTTTTATTGTTTCTTCTAGTTCTTTCCTAGTAATTTCCTTTTCTAGATAATTCTTAGTATTTTCAGTTATTTTTACAATCCATATTTCTTGTGCTACTTCCTGTTTTGGCCCACAAACTGTTCTAGAATTCCCATTATTTCTCTTTTGTATCTAATACTGCATATATTCATCTTTCTCTCATTGTTGCCTCTTTTCCCAAAATGGTTAAACTTCCACTTTTTTCCTATAAAAAATCTTGGCCTAAACAATATATTTTAACTTTTTTCATATAGCTCTCATATTCTATTGCCACATTGTTCTGTTTTTTTCTTGTCTTTTTATAATTTCATTATATAGTATATTATTACTTAGCTTATTTTTTTTCAACAATCAAAAATAATTCTTTCTAGTTTTCTAAGATCTCCACTAATCTGTCCACTTTTCATAATGTTCTCTCATTGTTATATGCTGTTCCCATAAAATCTTAGGTTTCCTTTTATCTCATATGTTTTAGCAATCTCTCCAGTTAATGGTTTTATTACTTTCCCTTCCTTTATTACTTGTGACATCCCTTGTTCTAGACAATACTTTTCTATGATCTAACCCCACCTGTTATTTCTTTCATATCTTTTGAATAAACCACATCATTTATTTTACTTATAAACATCCCCCATTATATGTCCATTTTGTCTTTCCTATTATCAGCTTGTCTTATCTTATAACTTCTCTTGTTACTTTAACATCATTTGTTATTTTTCCCTTCTCATTTCTCAAATTGGAGATAAATTACCCACCATAATTAACACATTTAATAGGGCAAATTTTAAGTTCCTCAAACACTTTTTTCTTTTAGCCACATTAGTATGTATAAACTATTATTCCCTTGCATGTCTCTCCCTTTTCCTCATATCACATACCAATAGTCTTTCAGGTACTACTACCTTGACATACAATATATTTATCTCTACTTTTAAAGAGAAATTCCTGTTCCTTAATACACATTCTCTCTACTAACCATGTTCCCTTTCTGTCCAATATTGACTCAATTGTTTTTTTCTTTTTTCTTCTCTCACACATGGCATAACCCTCATACAAATGTTTACCACTATTCAGTCACTACCACACTTCAGATATCATTTTGAATGCTATTTACTTTTAGCACTAAAATTCCTAAGTCATACTTTACCTTTTTTGTGTCCTTATTTCCAGTTTTTCTTTTTCTTTTCCTTCTCTGTACCCTCCCTCCAACTGCTTTTCTTGCTCTTCTGTCTCAAATTCTCCCTCTTCCCTTTCTTCACTTCCTAGCACTGTATGTTTTTTATCATGCATTGTAAAACACTCTCTTTGTAATACAATCCCTACCTCATTCTCAGCATTCTTGTCCACACTAGTTAATTGTTTGTTGTCTTCAGTTATCTCTCCATATTACTTTCTCCATCAATATCTTTAGTTATATTATCATTAGAATCTTTCTTGTGAAATATTCTATTCTTCTAGCCTTTTCTTTTCTAGTATAACAGTCAAACTAAAATGTCAATGTTCAGTGCATTTTCTATACTTTGGCCTAAACACTTTTAGTCATATGTCCCTGCTTTCCACAATGACCACATCTTCTTTTATTACAGTCTTGCACAAAGCATCTGTCATCCTCACAAAAAATGCTTTAGATTGACCCAATACCTCACTATTCCCCAGTCACAGTTAAAACATTTAAACATTTAAAGTATGCTACATTCCTCCCGCATGTACATCTAGTGTCTGCCATCACTGCCACCCTCCATTCAAATATTTCTTTCATTCATCATACTTTACCTCCTGCACCTTGTTACAAACAGACTGAAAATGTCTTTAACTTGAGTTCTTCTATGCCCAATATTTTGAATTGCACATTTATTTTCTTCCTTAACTGCAATCCCATATTCTAAGTAATATATTAATTCCATGGTATCAATGAGCTTTTCTCAACTTCATTCGTTAATTTTTTAAGTGAAGTAAAAGCTTCAAAAATAACATTGCAAAAGTCTTCTGTTCTTAAGTGTATTAATGCTCTTATGTCCTCAACTATAAACTGATAAGCTAAAATAATACTGTCCATAACTTCATACCTATTAATAGTGTCTCTGTTCTTTCATTTGTTACCAATGATCTGTTCTGATTTTGTTGTCCTTGCATCATTCCTTGTATTCTTTCAGCTTCTATCAGCATCTTTATTTCATTTGTTTACCACTTCTACATATGAATAAGTTTTCTCACAATTCACAACACCCTGTTTCAGGAGCATTCTTTTAAAACTAGCTACTCTGCTGGTCAAGCATACTCCCAAGCTGATGTTAGTGCCTTCTGGTAATCCAGCTGTTTTTCTCAGTTCCACTGGCAGTACATCCTCAGTTACCTCTCCCAGCACATAATCCATCATAGTATTCCAAGCATTTGGTCACCGTGATCCATCATCTCTATCAGCACAAGACTTTCCAGACTTCTTCCCACAACTCTGTAATGATATTCTCCTCTCTTACACAATCTGCTTGCAATAATTCAGTATTATGTATCACTTCTCTCTCTGTCTGTTATCTCCTTTCTTCCTCTATCCTGGAAATTCTAAATATCTCCTCAACTATTACCATTCACTCCTTCTCTACTGCTACACTTGCGTTTATCTTTGTTACAATGGCTTTCATTTTGACATTAAAATTTTATTGCACAGCTTTTGTCATGTGTTTGTTCTAAACTATTACTCTGTTGTTTCACACCTTTTTAAAGTGTGCATTGAATGTACTTTCTGGAGATTTTTACAATCAAACAAAATCATTTATTTGTGGTTCCACGTTGTGGTGCATTTTTATGCATTAGCTCACCACTCTCAAACATTCAGAACATCAGCTGGTTCCGAGTTGAAGACATACCAATACTGCCCCATAAATGTATAGTGTAGATATTCATCAGTTAACTAATCTTGATTTTAAACAGGTCTGTACTAGAAAGTTATCATCTTTAAAGGTGACCACATAGTAAACAGCAAGTGTTTTACAAAACAGCAACCCATAATTCCATGGGAGTAGACTGCAAAGTGATATACAAATGATGCATGTGCATAGGAGAAGAAAGGTGATTTTTTTTTTCTGGGAAGGTTGCTAAATAAGAGAATACATGAAAATAGTTGGAGAAAAATACATTACTTGATAACACAAATGGAAATGTTGATGCTAGGATATCAAGTAAGCTATTAAGGCATGATTATTTTAGATATGTTTATTTACTGGGGTAGTGCACTGATTTCAATGGACCAGTTTCAGGCACAGCACAGGTGAATAAAGATGGTTAAAAGCAGGTTAGAACAAGATAAAATAAGTAAGGAACATACACCTATACAACTACTTAATGCATTATTTTCTTTATGACTTGTTACTTGCCACCCTTATTATAGTGGATTTCTCATTACAGTTGATGAAGCTGATGTAGCTTTTCATCCTATTCCAACAAATATGCTTGCTAATATTACTTTATCTAACATCTCCTTATGGAACCCCTTTATGCCAACTTAATTATAGTGGATATACTTCTCACTTAATATTTCTTTTGAGAATATTGCTGCAAGTGCTGATACAAATTTAATTTCAGATTATCTTGTGTTACTGCATTGCCACGCTATTCAGAATGGATGCACTTTATCTTCAGCTATTGTTTAATGTGTGTTGCTGCAACAGTTGATATTAATTATATTTATAATATATATATATATATATATATGTGTGTGTGTGTGTGTGTGTGTGTGTGTGTGTGTGTGTGTGTGTGTGTGTGTTACCTTCTAGTCTGTGTTGAATGTATAATCACTAAACTTCAAATATTGTTTGTACTCACAAGAGTATCTGCTATAATCTTCTTTGTTTTCTTTCACTAAATTTGTTTATGGAGCTTTTCTTCCCAGGCTTCTGATGAAAAGGGGTTCTGCATGACCCATTCAGACCTTTCTGGTAACCAAAGGCAAATAAATAATTAAATGCTTTTTTATAAACAAATGCAATGATGAAAGAAAGTAAAGGAATTACTTATGGTGCACTGTTTGTGGGAATGAGTGTTGTATGGTTTACTGCAAATGTTTGAAGTGGGACTGCTTATCCAAAACCCCTCATTTTCTGGGTTTCTGCTTGCCCTGCTGTCCACTTTTCATGTATCCCTCAGAGAAAGTACTGCCATCTATTAATGTTGCACAGCTCTGAAGGATATTTTGTGTCCCTCTCTGAGTAGAAGGACATGGGTTTCACTTCTCCCAGTCCCCATTCAACATGACCATTATACAGATAACTTTATTTGGGGATGGTAATTGAGGATGAAGCACTTCCATCCCTTGACAAAGTAGTCATACAGTACCACAACTCTGCACTATAAAACACAGCTAACCTCACCACAACTCTGCACTGTAAAACTCAGCAAACCTCCATTATTTCATTCTATGGCAAGTTGTTCTAATAATTTTATTGCCTAATAATCCAGATTGTGTATAAGGGTTACAGATGAATCCTAGCCTTTTTTCAGTTATTTCAAATACATTTTTGTGGGAAAGAGTGTTGTACTGTTCACTAAGAAAGTAAAACAACTTTTCCTTTGAATAAATGTGATAACTGGAGTAAGGTACACATTTTTTTCATAAATCCTTTTATTAAAATGGTTAACAACTATATATGCATTTATGTCCAGCAATATTAACTGTTATAAAGAAGAAAAATATAACAAGATATGTAAACCATAAACAAAGCCGCAACTATGTATTTATGAATGGTTCTTAATCCTAAGGGAAAAATAAATTCCTGATTGTGAATACCTACAATATGAAGTTAAGCATTCACAGAAAATCAGCTATAATTTCATCCAATATTTGAAATGTGCAGTGCTCCCTTTACTTTTTTATTTTGATAGTACTTATTCCATTTTTTCACACAATAGTGGATACATGTTTAAATTATGTAAATGAGATTGTTGCAGCCTTCTTCCTATTTTAATGTTTTTTTTTAAAGAGATAGTACTGAACCTTAGGGACAAGAGTAGGAATTTGCATGAAATCAAGGGTTTTGTTAAAAGGAATGTCTCTGAGCACAAAGCATGTGGAAAATATTGCATTTTCATATAGAACTCATTTTAGCAATTACTTTCATAACAATATGTTTCCGAACAGCCTTGACTAATTTACATCAACAACACACTTTTTGTGTGTTAAATGTTTTCTAAATTTAAATGGTGTTAAAGAAGCTATATGAAACAAGAAGATGCTTTCCAAAAGGCAGCAAATGAATACTTGTGTGATGACAATGCTATAGTCTTATCTTTATTGTTTAACGGGTGAGAAGGTAAAATTAGATGTGGTGAGGTTGGGAAGGGTGACTTTGAAACTTCTTTGTGGAAAGTTCTAAGGGAGAGAATTATGTTTAAGAAGTGGAAGAAAAGGAGGCAGAAAAGGGAAGTATCTGAAGAGGAATTTTTTAGGCGTAGTAGTTAATTTGTTAGACCTGCATTTGTTGTCTAATCTAAAGTAGCCCAGGCATGATCCCAGGAAGGCCTAAGCTTGGGTGAATCTGGAAAGATGGGGGAGCGAGTGTGTGTAAGTTTTTTTTTTTTTTTTTTTTTTGGAAGAATTTGTGTTGTATCTCTAATTTACAGAGATTTGTGGCTGCTGTTGTAGGTTTAGTACCCTAATGTGGGGAGTAATATGGTCCTCAAATAATGACAATTATAGCATTAATATCATTTTTAATTATCTAAGGTGCCCAGTACTTTCCACAATAATTAAGACCTTAGTTAAAATGTATGCCTTAAATAGAATTATTATGCTAAGATAATCTCTCTTCAACCTTTCCATTTTAATACTGTTAGCCTATTTGTTAAATTCTAGGTTATAGGATATACAGAAACTGCCATGTTTATAGTTAGCATTAAAGTAAAACTTCTAAATGCTTTTAGAACTATTTCTGAAATGGTGGGTTTTACATTATCGAAATTTGTGTAATTATTCAGTAGCCATTACATTTTATCTAAATCTTTTCTAGCTTAGCTAAGCATTTCTAATCCAAAATTCTCATAGATCTCTTCATGTATTTATTTTGATTTGTCACACTATGTTGGTTCAAACCAACAAATAAAAAAATGATAAAGATGGTATATATTTTTTTCCTTGTTAGTGTTTTTTGAAGTGCTTTGAATTATATACAGACTTTTTGGAAGTAATATAATTTCAATTAATGACTGTTTATCTTCAAATGAAAAGAACATTCTATCCTAATTATTTATTATTGTTTAAGATCTTTATGCAGCCATAATTAACTAGCAATTTCACTCAATTCTTTAGTAGCAGTTATCACTAAATATTTAATCATTGTATTGTCTCATTTACATTCATATGATTTTCTGTAAGACAAACCTACTTTTTTTGGTTAGTTAGCATAATATTGGTTTTGCTAGTGTCTTTAGAACCCTTTAGTAATACATTTAAATAAAAGGAATATAGAACAGTTATTTTAGTATCTGTGAGACAATATCATCTGCAAAAAGTTGAATCTTAAAGTAACAATTGTTATAGAAGATTATGACTGGGTCGCCGATCTTAACCCACTTATGTGTTCGAGACATGGATACCAATAAATTCAACTTGAGAGCAAAGCTCAAGATGAATCTTAGCATCCATGTCAAGAACACATAATACAGGGTTATGATCAGTGAAACAATCAATTCATTGAAGTGAATGGAGCTTTATCTCATCTATATATTATTAGTTACAGGGAAAAAATGCTAAGTGTTTTGCCTACTTTAAAAGCCATAAAACACTTAGCAAGCACTGTCAAGAGAGTTAGTGTAATGCAGTCCATTATGTTTACACTCACCTTTAATGCCTCTCAACTGTCTAGATTTTCACAGAATGTCCAGATTATTGCTTCATATTTTGGTTCCTCATAACATCTGTGGTTTTTGGACAAACCACCAAGGATTGAAGTGGCTAAATAATGACATACATTTTGGTTAGATTTCATGTCCTTCAGGTTATACAGGTGAACACATCCTGTTCTTCTAGCAACTTTCTAAGTTTTTTTTTACAGGAAGCTAGGAACACATTAAGGGTATGGACAGCAGGCAGAAACAAATATTTTGTTCTGCCGCTGTCATTTGCTGGTCAGTACAGGCAGATTTTACTTCCGAGCACTAGACCCATCCTTAACATAAGCAGGATGTGCTTAACAATTGTTAAGGTCAGGTCTCCCTCCACTCTGGTGCTTAACTGGTTTGTCTTTTTCAAATATCGGAGCATAATCATCATGCCCCATGCACTACATTACTTTTCTAACTAGAAATATGTTTGTCTAATCTTATAAGATTTGCTAAAGTTTCAGTAGCAATTGCAAAAAATAAATAAATAAAAAATAGGAATAATGGAATCCTTGTTTCTCACCCCATTAAAATGAGAAAGGGAGCTATAGTTACCATATTTACATACTTAGAATTCTGAAATACCTATTTTAACAAAATTATAAAAACATCTGGAAAGCCAAAATACTTCAATGTTTTGAATAAATATATGCAGTTATTAAAATAAAAAAAGCTTTTTTGAGATCTAAACTCATTGCTTCTAATTGTAGTTTATTGTGGTTAGCATAAGTTATTGAAGTCAGAACTCTTATGATACTTTCTTGAGTTTGCCTCTTTATAATAAATCCTGTTTGATCTTCATCCATATTTTTGTGGTCTTTCCTCACACTGCCTGTTGGTCAGCCTCCACCCAGTCAGTTGACTTACTTGTTTTCATTTACCATGGCAGGAATCAACTGGTAGGGGCCATCACTTAGACAGCTATTGGGGATGATCAAACATATTTCTGCTTTTAGTGTGTGTAGAGATTAGGACAAAAAATGTACCAGGGTGTGGACATGGAATAAGATGACCACTGAGGTATCCCCTTACTGCTACAAGAGGCATTTTCAAGTAGCTCTACCCTCCACAGAACACCACCAAGGAAATTGTACCACCTCATATGTCCCTAGCTGCATGCATTCCACTCCACTACCCCCAGTACAGGCAAGTGGGCCACATCTCTTCACTCTTCTTGCCTGCCTGACTGTTCCAGTCATGCTAATTGCACCCTGGCCATCCGGGGAGTATTCTGAGCTCCATCTCCCTGTGCAATAGTGGCATGCTTGATCTTAAACAATAATTGATAACATTTCTTGAAGTCTTCCAGACATAACAGAAAATAAACTTTTAAGATATTTATTAAGAAGTGAAATGCGACAATAATAGGGTCATAATTCTGGTTCTTTGAGTTGTTTCAAAACTGGTGAGATTAGCAAATATGTCTATAGAGAGGAGTATAATTAGTGTATTTGTTAATGTAGACATTATCTTCAAGAGTAAAACTGCCATTTGGAAATTTATAAATTGCAAGAATAATCCCATCTATTCAATGGTCTTTATTTTTCAGCTGTTTAATTTTATTTTTCAGCTCCTTAATTTGTTCCTTTATCTCTCTCAAGGTCATCTATTTTGTTTTTATTGTCAGTTTAGCATTATGTTTAGATAAATGTATATATAATGTTTGAAGTTAAAAAGGATTCTAATATTTCCTACTAATGTCAAAGTAATATTTAAAAAACATTAAGATATGATTTTAGTATCAGTTACTTTATTACTATTACTTGGGTTTATTATGCATGTTATTTGGTTAGTTCTAGTCAAAATCTTTGATCTTTGAGACAACCTTTTAAAAATTGTTAAGGCTAACGCCTACACCTGAAGTTTAATTTTCTCTAAAATAATTGCCCTCTTATGATTCAATATTTGATATTTCTTATCTAATTTTAGTTAAATGTAACAATTTGTTTTGTCTCTTCTGAAATTTCAGTTTAACTTCAATTAATTTATCTTGCATCTCCAATAGTTCTTTATCCCAATATATTATAATTCCAATGAGTTATTTTGCTGTACAAGAAGGCTGTTGTTGAGTTACAAACAATTAACATGACATCGCCTTTATTTGTATTTATAAAGCCTTGAATTTGACTTGCTAATCATTCTCAAAATCCTTCCAATTTGGTCATATAAAAATGTTTTCTACTGATAGTAGCAAATTTCCTATGAGAGATTATTAATTGAAAAAAATGTCATTATAGTCCGATAATGGCATATTATCACATTGACAAAGTCCAGCTTAGAAGACATGTTACACCTATTCAAGTCTGGTACCAAAAGCAAAAAAAAAAAATTATTTATGAACTAATGAGTTGGGATCTTTAAAATCTTTACTATTTTTCACATTTATTATACTAATCCAGTTACTAACTGCTTTAGCTGAAGCTGAAATTGAAATTGATTCTTTACAGCTTCATAGGTAAGTACTAGGCAATCAGTCTGCAGAGCAATACAAACCTAAACCAACTCCCCAGTTCAAATGTTCCCTCTAGCCTCAAGGAAAGCATGACAGCAGAGACCAGAGGCAAACTTGAGGCTGTCCATCCAATTATCAAGTTTACATTGAAGTTTGCAAGGGTGTTACTTTGCTTGACATGTAGGGGAAGTCTGTTCCAGAGGTGAGGGATATATTGGGATGTAATCTAATACACCAATGTGCCTAATCTATATGGTGATGAAGGTTTTGTTTCTATAGCTGTGCATTGTATTGAAGGTACCTTTGGTTTTGTGAAAGAATAGGAGGTCAAAGAGGGTTGGATCTTTCATGGCTCAAAAGGCTCGACACAGAGGTCTGTCTAGTTAAGTGATGTGTTTAGACAAATACCTGCAAAAAGGTGCATTATATTCAGTAATGGGTCTGATAGGTTATGTATAAAGGGATATTGGGACTTCTTTGGATCTAGTTAAAATGCTTTGGAAATTAAATGACCCAAGACAGAAGGCTTTCCAAACTACTGCAGACACAGGATGGCCAAACAATAAGGAATTATCAACAAGAATGACTAGATCCCTTACAACAGTGTCTGATTGGAGTGGTGTGTCACCTATATGGTAAATGAAAATGTTTTAATTACCAAAATGAACCATGCAACATGTTTTACATTTTTAATTAGAGACCATTGTCCTTGCATCAATTGTTGAAGTAGTCTTAATTCATGTTAAAGCAACTTTGAGTTGGTGGAAAATTGAATAATCACACTCAGTAATATTTGTATCTTCTTAACATAATAAATTACCCCAGTATTAGGCTCCTTTCATACATTGTTTAACAAAAAAATACATATTTGCTAAAGTTGTGTCTTTTTGATAGTCATTTACTAGGACTGAAAACATTCCTTGATAATCCCTTTGTGAATATACCATCCTGTACATAATCACAGTTGTCTTCCATAAAATGGCAACACCTCTCATTTTTCCTCTAAAAGAAGAGTTAACCAACATTGTAAAATCTTTCGTATCAGGTCTGTTTACATTATTTTCGAAAACTTGTATTTCTAGTAGAAAAAAAAATATGTGTTTTATTTTAAGAAATTTAATTAACTTCCTCTTTTATTTCCACTATTGTAACCATTTAAGTTAATGCAAAAATATTCAATGCACATGATTAGTATTTTGTGTGTGTGTGTGTGTCCGTATGTGTATAATATATATATATATATATATATATATATATATATATATATATATTTGGGTTCTGGATGTTTGCTCGAATGAGCAAACGACCGAAGCCAAAATGGCCGGGCATACTTAAGCGAAAGTGCTTTTCACAGAAGAAGCACTTTCACGTAAGTATGCCTGCTGCTGAGGCTGTACTACGATGCGGGTAAGGGAAATTTCTCTTTTCACCATTGTAGTGTAGTTTTGGAGGGAGAATATTAAAGTACAGGGGTGGGGGTGCAGGGGGGGCTAAGCCCACCTGCTAAAATGTAAATGTAGTGTTTTTTTTTTTGTAACACGCTTTAACGAGCGAACATCCTAGATCCATATATATATGTATATATATATATATATATATATATATATATATATATATTATATAGATAGATATAGATATAGATATATATATATATATATATATATATATATATATATATATATATATATATATATATATATATATAGATATAGATACATATATATATATATATATATATATAGATATATATTCATATATATATACATATATCTACTTATATATATATATAGATATATAGATAGATATAGATATATATAGGTCTACTGTTTCTGGTCGAAGTTTCAGTACTTTGAACTCCACTTGTACAAATCCATTTGTTCGAAGTACTGAAACTTCAAAAACTGACTACGGACATCACAATACAGTGTGGAATGGGAGTATTCCCTTTTCCTCTCTATAGTGCGATCTCAGAGTTGGTATATTTAAGTAGGAAGGGTGTGGGGGGCACATCCCCCCCACATGGATGGTGCAAGGGGGCTTGCCCCCTGCAAAAGCATGTTTTTGTTATTTTTTTTTTATTTGTGAGTCGATTGGGCACCTAGACTTCAGCAAAAGTGCACTTTCATTGAAGTGCACTTTCGCTGAAGTGGGGTTCTACTTTTCATTTTCAGTTAAGTGACAATTTGTTGTAAAGTAGTAGACCCTATATATATATATATATATATATATATATATATATATATATATATAGACTCTTGGGAATTTTTACGGAGAGTAACCACAGACCTGTATAAGCCCAACCTAATATTTCTAACAATTGATGTGGTCGACTTGTTCTCAGTAATACCTACTGATGTTGGACTTGAATGGATAGAGGAAGCCTTATGGGAGTGTGTTGGGATCACACATAATGATGTTACTATGATTATGGGATTGTTGGAGTTGGTACTACAAAATAATTACATTTTTATGGGGTGAATACTTTAAACAAATTGCTGGGGTGTCCATGGGGGCAAATTGTGCTCCAACCTACGCCGATATTATTATGGCAGTCTGGGAAAAGAAATTTATTCATAACAGTGGTTTTGAAAAATACTGGAATCATTATTCCAGGTTCCTGGATGATATCTGCATTTTTTGGGTTGGTCCCATGGAGACTATCCAGGAATTCATTACATATATTAGGGGTACTACCACCTTTTTAAATTTCACTTATGAGATATCCGTGGAATCAGTTCATTATTTAGACGTGACCTTAAGGAAAGTTGAATCAGGGTTTACTTCGACAGTGTATAGGAAGCCCACTTATTCCAATAGTTATTTGCATTTTTCAAGTTCACACCCAGGGTTTCAAAAAAGAGGTATCGTAAAGGGACAGCTCGTCAGGGCCTCACGTATGACATCTCAGGACCACCTATTTAACATTGAGTGTGATAAGTTGACCACAATGTTTAGGGATGGGGGTATCCGGTAGCCCTGATAAATTCAGTTAAGGAAGAAGTTACGAAAGGTAGAACTACAAGGTTCAAACCAATTTTGGGGCAGGAGTGTTCACAAAATGAGCAGGGTAAGGACAAAACGGATGGTGATGTTCATCAGTTATTGTATATTACAGAATATAGTGCCAATGTGGGGCAGATTAGTAAGATCATTAACAGGGAATTTCAATCCTTTCAGGATATAACAGACCTTAATGGATTTAAAAACATAACTTTTAAAACTGTATATAGAAGAGGTTTCAATTTGAAGAGAATTTTAGAAAAGGGGAGTACACAACGTAATTATGAACATCCCCGTAAGGGGACTTTCAAGTGTGGAAGGTGCTCTCAGTGTAAATATATTTCGAATCAGGAATTTATGTATCTGGAAAGCAGAAACAGGAAGATTAGTTCGAAGACATTTTACAATTGTCTTTCCTGCGGGGTTGTCTATTTGGCAGTGTGCCAGTCATGTCAGGCATTTTATGTTGGAAAAACCAAAAGGCAACTCCGTAGAAGAGTGTATGAACACCTTTATGACATACAAAAATGTGACAGTAAAAATGCACTTTTCAAGCACCTTAACACATGCCCTGGTGGAACCTTTTCTTTCTTTGTTTTGGATTCTGTCATTCAGGATGCCAGGGGTGGACCATGGGAGGTATTACTATCCCATAGGGAAACATACTGGCAAATATTTTTGGAATCCAACAGATTCCCTGGGCTTAATGATACAATATCTATTGTCCCATATTTAAGGTTAAAATCTGATAAAATTTGATATTTAACAATTAATACAACAGGAAGGTTATATACAATTTAAAGTAGTATTAGTTGTTTATATTTTATGGTATCATGACAATTTTAACATGATATTTTAAATGATATGTGTTTTAAAATGAGGCTTTAATTTAGTATTTTAAATGTCATTAAGCATAACAGTATACACTCTATCTCTAAACTAGTGTGTTTTGTGCCTTTAAAATTTGATTAAACAATTAATTCATTAGTGGCAGGGGGGAGTTTGGGGTATTTAAACCTGTGTAACTATTTGTGATTGTCTGATGAAGTCATAATTTTGATGAAAACGTGTGTGCTATCTGTTGGCGTTAAAATAAACCATCTTGTTGCTACTTGAGCCTTTTGAGCCTATTTTCGAGCCTAATTGTGAGCTGTTGGAGTCGTTTGTACTGCCGTATCATTATTCCTTGCGGAGCTTGCCTTTGTCCATTTTTGTCTTGGTTTGTTGATATATTTATATGGGTCGACTTCTAAATCTCAAGATCCCACAATCTCGACTTTTACAATCCTGAAGCCATAATGTCGAGATTGTGGAATCTCGAAATTGTAAAACAAAAAAAGATGACAACATTTAAAACGTGTTTTTTGCAGGGAGGCAAGCCCTCCTGCACCCACCACACCCCCTGCAAACTAAATATACTAATTCCAAGATCGCTGTATAGTGAAGAGAAAAGTAATGTAGATCACAATACAGTGCGGAACTGGAACATTACTGTTCTCTTCACTGTAATGTGATCTCGGAGTTAGCACCTGCACCCACCACACCCCCTGCAAACTAAATATACTAATTCCAAGATCGCTGTATAGTGAAGAGAACAGTAAATTAGATCACTATACAGTGCGGAACTGGAACATTACTGTTCTCTTCACTGTAATGTGATCTCGGAGTTAGCACCTGCACCTACCTCACCCCCTGCAAACTAAATATACTAATTCCAAGATCGCTGTATAGTGAAGAGAACAGTAATGTAGATCACTATACAGAGCGGAACTGGAACATTACTGTTCTCTTCACTGTAATGTGATCTCGGAGTTAGCACCTGCACCCACCACACCCCCTGCAAACGAAATATACTAATTCCAAGATCGCTGTATAGTGAAGAGAACAGTAATGTAGATCACTATACAGTGCGGAACTGGAACATTACTGTTCTCTTCACTGTAATGTGATCTCGAAGTTAGCACCTGCACCCACCACACCCCCTGCAAACTAAATATACTAATTCCAAGATCGCTGTATAGTGAAGAGAACAGTAATGTAGATCACTATACAGTGCGGAACTGGAACATTACTGTTCTCTTCACTGTAATGTGATCTCGGAGTTAGCACCTGCACCCACCTCACCCCCTGCAAACTAAATATACTAATTCCAAGATCGCTGTATAGTGAAGAGAACAGTAAATTAGATCACTATACAGTGCGGAACTGGAACATTACTGTTCTCTTCACTGTAATGTGATCTCGGAGTTAGCACCTGCACCCACCACACCCCCTGCAAACTAAATATACTAATTCCAAGATCGCTGTATAGTGAAGAGAACAGTAATGTAGATCACTATACAGTGCGGAACTGGAACATTACTGTTCTCTTCACTGTAATGTGATCTCGGAGTTAGCACCTGCACCCACCACACCCCCTGCAAACTAAATATACTAATTCCAAGATCGCTGTATAGTGAAGAGAACAGTAATGTAGATCACTATACAGTGCGGAACTGGAACATTACTGTTCTCTTCACTGTAATGTGATCTCGGAGTTAGCACCTGCACCCACCACACCCCCTGCAAACTAAATATACTAATTCCAAGATCGCTGTATAGTGAAGAGAACAGTAATGTAGATCACTATACAGTGCGGAACTGGAACATTACTGTTCTCTTCACTGTAATGTGATCTCGGAGTTAGCACCTGCCCACCACACCCTGCAAACTAAATATACTAATTCCAAGATCGCTGTATAGTGAAGAGAACAGTAATGTAGATCACTATACAGTGCGGAACTGGAACATTACTGTTCTCTTCACTGAAATGTGATCTCGGAGTTAGTATATTTAATTTTCAGGGGGTGTGGAGGGTGTTTTTAAATGTTGTCATCCTTTTTTTTGTTTGTTTGACAATTTTGAGATTCCACAATCTCAATATTATGGCTTCGGGATTGTGAAAGTCGAGATTGTGGGATCTCAAGATTTCGTAGTGGACCCATATACACATACACACACACACACACACACACACATATATATATATATATATATATATATATATATATATATATATAGGCCCCTTGCAATATTAGAATTTTTTTTATGTTAAACATATGGATAGCTGAATGGTCAAAATGACAAGGGAATTTTCATTGATAAAGATGAGTGGGGTTTGTGTTTGCATGTGTCTGAGAGTTAATGTTAGGGTGTGGGGTAGATTTTGTATGTTTTTGTCTGAGTGTATTTTAGGGTTGGGGTCAGGAATACGTAAGGGGATAAATGTAGTGCTGCTGGTGTGTGTTTGTATGTCAGAGTGTGTCTTGTGTAGAGGCAGTGTTACGGGAAGGTTTTTATTTAGTTAAGGTTTAGGGTTAGGGTTGGGGGAAGGGGCAAGATTAGGGTTAGTACCCTTTACTGTGGTGGCACAGGAGGCTAGTAATGGATACTAACCCTACAATGCCCTTCCCCAACCCTAACCCTACATCTTACCTTAATAAAAACCTTTCCGTAACACTGACACTATTTAGATGAATTTGAGGCTAGTGTTATTGGGGGGGGGGTTAGTGTCAAGATCAGGAAAGGTAATACTTTTCCTTTCTCGATCCTTTGTATGTTGGCTATTTAAGGCGTTCAATATTTTGTTTGTTCGAACTTTTTAATGCCAATTTTTAAACACAACATTAAGAACATTAGCATGTTTGATCACCTAGAGGACAACTATACAAACATATAGACACACACACAAAATAGTATGTCTATAATATGAAATAGAAGAAAATTATTAGTTATTGTAGGCTGTACAAATACCAGTTTGTGGAGATAAATATTGCACATTTTTGTTTCAACCATAGACATCTCAAAAAAACAAACATAAATTATAACACAACAAGAATATATACATAAGAGAAACTAAACTCTCTTTAAAAAATCATGGAACTATAAGGTTCCTAATTTGACTCTTTCTAACTTGGCCTATATTTGAACACAGATGGAGTAAACTGTATGTATTTGCATAAAGTTTATTTAAAGTAGATTTACTGTAAATAGATAACTTATAAATGAGTTACCAGCATTATTTAAGAAAGCAATTACCTTTTTTGTTGTTTTGTATAACTACCCTGAGATGATAAGTGAAACAACATCCAGAAACAATATTATAATTGCACTTGTGTTCATGATAGTCAAGAAGAAACAGGAAGTCATAGTCAAACAACTCATGAAAGCATCCTTAGTCAGTACATGCTTGCAATATGCCAAATGGTAATGGACAAATTATTTAGGAAGCACAACCCATTCAGCTCTCCCCAAGTGACCAAGACAACAAACATCTTATCTACCCTACCACCCCTACTAAGGACTTAGAATAATGACTCATAGTAAACATGGTGCCCTTCCATGCCATTGCACACACTGACATCTGCCACTGAGCCCAAACTTGTACTTTTGGAAGCCCTAATACACCGACAGCATGCTTGAAATGGATATTATATATAAGTGTCACCATCAGAACTAAGTGTTAAATTGAGAAAGGATAAAAATGTAATAAATTTGTCACCAGTCTACATGGTTTTAGGGAATGGGGGTTATGTATTAAGGAAGAGAAGTGTCCATAGAGGTTTGGTTGGAGTCTTCAGCTCTGTGTCATCACAGGACAATGTAGCAGGCACAGAAGCCCATTTGCTGACAGAGGGCTGTTTAGGAGAGGCAAAGAGACGTGATAAACAGTCATAATGAATAAGGGTATTATAGGAAATGGTTATAGAAGATGGCATCTATTAGCAGTACATGTGCAGGGCTTATCAATAACTAAAAGATGTTAAGAACTGGGATCTTGAGTTGCAGGATATGTTGGTCCATCAGCAGATTGTTCATTTTTTTTGTACAAATGAATATATGAGTATAATGAGTAAAATAACCAGAGTGATCAACAAGGAAAGAGCTGCATAAAGCAATGTGAGGTGTGAGGGAGGTCTCTGATGTCACAGAAAAGCAAACGTCTAAATTACATTTTTTTTGTTTCACAGAAATGGAATCTGACTTTATAGCCCATGAACTCACATGATCGGACATGCAGTCTTTCCTGTTAATTACAAATGCAATTGTACTCATACTAAATTTACTGGTTAATCAAACCAAGTAAAATATAGCAAAACAAAGGCAGCATCGGTGACTTACAAGTGCAAAATAACAAAGGATTTGTTAGTGCCAGCTGTTGACATGCACTCCATGGTAAAGCTCTATGAGGTGTAAGGTGAAGGAAGCAGGAGGCAGTGAGTGGGTAGAAAGGAAAACAGACATTCTTCAGGGCAATCATAGTTTTCAGACGAGCTCCCAAGGAGTCAGCATTGTATTTTATCCATGTGTTTCTTCATCCTTTTTATTAGTTTAACTGTAAACACTGAACTGCTCAGCTTATTCTAAAAGGAAAAATGTCTATTATTCCATCAACAGGCATTACTAATAATGTTATTCTCTGAGTGAACAATATTCCTCCAGTTTCAAATTACATTAAGACCTGAAAAATATTTTGCTGTTCAGCTATTTCAGTTTGAGAGCATTATCACTTTTCTACTTTGTTTTACATTTGGAGGCCAAAATGTTAACCTGATTCAAAGAAAGGTCAGGCAGAATGATTACTTATTCTTATGTTTGTTGTTCTGCTGGCAGTTTGCATGCTCTAAGGTTTGTTCAGTCCAAAAATTATACAATCATGTGACAGCATGTTGCAGAAAATATTCAAGCAGTACAGAAATGCGTAGATGCCTTTGATGTAATATTTTGAAAAGTTTGAGTGCAATCAGGTTCAGAGAGTTCAGGAATATACAAGTCTCAGCAGCATGTTTATAAGTATATAAATGCATGATGTCAGATTTAAGTACGTCTCCACTAGATCCAAAGAAGTCTTCATTCCCATACATCATTAGACCCATTATTGAATATAATACACCTTTTGGCATGTATTTGTATAAAAATATCACTTAACGATAGACCTTAGAGATTCATAAGAAAAACATCAGATTTAAGTATTTTGGAATGCATGCTGGCAGGGTGACAATCCAGAAATACTCTAAATTGCAAACAATTGGCCAGATTCTCAGCACAGTTTTTGAATTGAATATAGAGATCACTCTTTGCCTTTAGTTACAAAAACATAGGTTAGATATGGGTTTACTTGTTATTGCTATTCATGGGCGTCGGAACCATAGAGCAAGGGGGATGGGGAGCCCCCCCACTTTTGCAGATCACCTCCCAACTGTCCCATTCTTTATTTTTGAATTATTTTCGTTTTCGGGCTTTAGCAGCTGACATCATCACATGCATGATGATGTCAGCTCGGCACACGTATCTCTGGGTGTCTGGCTGGTTTTGAATGCGAGCAGGAACGGACAGTTTTATTTAGCTGCTGCTGAAGGTTTTATTTAGCTGCTGCTGAAGGATTTAATTTCGGAAGCTGCCTGGGTGAAAATCGGAGGACGGAATCTGGACTGGCTGTTGGGATTTATTGGGAGACGTAGTATTTTCAGAGTGAGTAAGGTAGGTAGGTAGGTGTGTGTGTGTGTGTGTGTGTGTGAAAATGTCTCCAGTGGAATACATCTGGTAGCTACAGGTACTCAGGCTCAAACCCTGTACCTTGGGTACAGGTGAAAAGAGCCTAAAGTCCCTAGCCACCATCACTTGTGAATTTATGCCTCAGTGGTAAAACAAAACCTTTTATTCTAGTAATTTTCTAAGGTTATAAAATCAGTATTTGAAATATGTCCCTATTTTGGTGCTGTATTCACCCATTATTGGCTTTGTTCTGTATTTTTGTGCTAAGAGGTTTTGAGAGCTATGGTGAGAAGTGAGAACTGAATTCACTAAATGATATGATAGCCATTAAAGTTTGTCTTCCTGTCTTTCAAGAAACTGCTGGTTTAGCTTATTGGTATGTTGCTCTGACTGTATTCCACAGGGTTCTAGGTTCAAAACTTGGCAGTGAAATGCATGGTGGTAACACATTTTATGCAAGCAACTTTCCAAAATTATACAAGCAATGTTTAAAATGTGTCCCTGGTTTTTGGCATTTTGCCCCCCCCCCCCCCCGAATTGAAAATAAGTTCAAGAAGCTGTGCAACATGCCTATGGCTTACACTACTGTGATTTTGTATTTATATATTGTGTGTAGAAGTAGACTGTTATCATGGAAATGTTCTGAATAGGGCAGTTTTGTCATTATTGGTGCATGCATTTTGCTTCATTGCCTACTGGAAAAATGTTCAAACAATAAATTTAAAGTGCAATTATTTGTGGAAGTAGACTGTTATGGAAATGTTCTGAATAGGTCAATTTTGTCATTATTGGTGCATGCATTTTGCTTCATTGCCTACTGGAAAAATCTTCAAACAATAAATTTAAAATGCAGTTGTGTGTGGAAGTAGACTTTTATGATGGAAATGTTCTGAATAGGGCAGTTTTGTTATTATTGGTTAATGCATTTTTGTTTCATTGCCTACTGGAAAAATGTTTAAACAATAAATGTAAAATGCGCTGTAACTTAAGTCTAACAAGTGTGCTGTATTATACAAGGAATATAATTTAATACAATCAGGAAGGTGAATCAAGGAATGCATACATGTATGCATGGCCCTAAAAATGTGTTTGAAAACAGCCCAGAGGAAAGTGTGAATGGCTCAAAATCATGGGCAAATTTTAAGCTTTATTCTTATTACCAAAGCAATGGATGAATGTAAAACAGTTCACACCACATTACCTTGACCTGGCCAAGTCTTTTGACACAATCCCCTACTCAGGTGTAGTACAAAAGATGAATAATGTAGGAGCAAACACGTACGTCACCAGCTGCATTGCCAACCTGGCTCACAGGATGCAGGAGATCAAAACAGGAAAAGAGACGAGTCACCATTGGTGCTGAGACTTTTTCTGTTTGGCATATACATCTCAAAAGTAAAAGGAAATACCAAAGAGCTTTGGCCAGCTAAGTTTGAGATGACTGCAAGCTAGAAGAAGTTATTGAATCCCCAAATGACTTAACCATCATGCAGGAAGGTTTGTCCCAAATAATAACTGGTGTCAAAATCATGACAATGCCCGCTGAGAACTGATCCAATTGTTTGGCATTTGGGAACTTGTGTATACAGTGACCTAACTTTTGACCAACATGTGCCCAGAGTCATAAGAAAGCCTTTCTATATTGCACAGCTTATAAACAAATTGATTGTGACTAGATCTAGAGATGTTGTTGTCCCCCTTTACAAAGCTCTCATTATGTCAGTCATTTTGTATAATGCCCACTTTGGCATGTATCTGTCCAGCCCCATGCAACAATTGGAATACCTTCAGAGATACCTTACTAAAAGGATACAAGTCCTAAACAATAGGTCTTGCATGGACCACCTCAAAGATTTATTACTGTACTCAATATCCTACAGAGTGCTTAGAGATGACATGTCTGGCATACAAGACATCCTCTGACCTAATACTGAATGACCTACTGAACATCAGCAAGTCAAATGGCATCAGAAATACTCAGTCCAAGTATCTAAACTGAATGTTGTGGAGAGATGGATATATATCACACAGGCTACCACTGTTCTGGAACAGACTATTCATAAAAATAAAGCAAAGCTCATCCATCCATATTCAAATGCAACTTGGATCTAAGGATGGGTAATAGAAAATGTACTCCAGGATTTCCCCTCATGCCACTAATGGATAGAGGCAGTTCCTAAATGCTGCATCCCTTATATGGCCCCCTCAAACTATCTATGGTATGATCACAGTTGTTCTCACTAGGGCTAATATACAATTACCAGCCATGGGGATAGCTAAGACCAATCAGAAAATGTTAATTCAAGCACCAAAAGGGAATTGGCTAAGCTTAAAATGTCCTCCAAGTGAACCTATGTTGTGGTAGCAAATAGTTATAAAAAAATTACTCTTTTTAGTTCACTAAGTGCCCCTGTCACCGTCCGCCCCCCCCCCCCCCAGTCTTTAACAGGTTCCGGTGCCTATGTTGCTATTATAGTCAATAAATTTCCACTGCTCTGCTTTTCCATATAGTCACCTTTGAGGACACTGCAAAATGTTTGTTATCACTTGGTCAACAATGTAATGAAAGAGTGAAAGATTTCTTTGTTGTATAAATATTAGCTTCTTAACATGTTCTAGCTTGTGAATGTGTACCTGTTACCACATTCCCTGCACAGTTAATTGCTTAGAAAGGATAGAATATGTGGACAATACAATATACTTAAAGGCTATTGCAGAAACACAAGTCATATAGCATTCTTTTTTTTTTCAAATAAGATTTTTATTGTCTTTTAATATAGAAAAAACAGTTAATGTATACACAGGAAGTTGGATATGACATATGTGATTACATGTAAACAACCACTGAACCCCCTGGGTATACAGGGCAAAACAAAATAACAAACTACTAAACCTAGAAACAAAAAAGGAAGAAACCTACATACACTATCTACAAACCTGCTACCATTAACATGAGAAAAAGAATAGCTAGAATGCAAGGTTAAGTAATAATGCATCAATACAGTGTATAAATCAGACATATAATCATGCGTGTGTATGAGCAAACCCGGAGAATTAAGTTGTAGATTGTTGAGATCATCATGTAACTAAACAACATATGACGTACGTCATTTAGCATTCTTGCTTTGGCACAACATAATGAGAGTATTATTCCTAACAGTTATTTTCTCTTAGTAAGGAAGAAATAAATGCCTGGGAATAAGACAGTACCAAAGGCAGAAATAGGGGGTGGTGGTGGTGAGTTTTTAAAGATGTAATTCACATAACCCTAAAAATGACTACACAATTACTGAGTGTCAAAGAAATGGTGTCAACAGCAGCCTTTTTTTTTTTACTTGACTCTGAAGAAAGGAGAAGGAAGTAAAAGTAAGTGTAGCACAACTGCAAATGTTTTTTTCCCCAAATGTAGATCAACATCTATAATTTTTCTGTTTGGAGATTTGACACATAGAGGATGTTTCTTGTACTGTGTAACTAGTGTACCATAATATTTTTTCCATAACATTTCATGAAGTTTTGTTGCATCTCTTCATCTGTTTCTTTGTCTTTTTTATTCTTTGAAATACCATTTGACTCCCATGAAACTGTCTTTCTCCATCGTCAGTTCATCAATGACTTATTTATAGGTTCATAGGTTTCATAGGTGGGTATTAGGCTATCTGCCCAAAGGAAGTTATAAGCCTAGCCAGAATGTGTTGGCTTTCGCCGCTCCCTTAGATTAGTTCCCTGTGCCTCTGTCCAGCAGAGCCACTGAAGTGATCCCCGAGGTAAACTTTCTGTTTCCCATCCACTCGTCAAGGTTTCCTTTGAAGAGTGTTAGCAAGGAGCTCTGCCTAATGTAGATTGGGATCTTGTACCAAAGCATGGGAAGTCTATGGGACAGGAATCTATCCCTCCAGCACGTCCTATTTATTGTTGTGGTGAGGTTTAGATCCCTAGAGCATGTGGCTTGAGGGGATAAGGTTTTCTTTAGGTGGAGCATGTCCATCAATTCTGGGTTGGACATGGCCTTGTATGTCAGGCAGAGATCACCTCTGTGTAGGCGGTATGCAACCGAGTACAACTGTAGTTTCTTCAGTCGAGCTGCATAGGGCATCTGTTTGAGGCCATTGATCCTCTTGGTGAGGTACTTCTGTGGTCTTTTCAGCTGTTGCAGGTGTCTTGTAAGGTACATCCCAAATGGGGCGTTGTACTCTAAGATGGGTCTGATGAGTGATGAGTAGAAGGGCACAATGACCTCTTTTGATCTGGATGCAAACCATTTTGTGATTAGGTGGGCCATGTAGAAGGATTTTCTAACCACTTTGGCAATGTGATTATCAAAGGTGAGATTACTATCTACTTGGATCCCCAGATCCCTTATTACATCTTCCATATTTAGGGGACTACCACCTATGTGGTAGTTTGTGAGTACTTTGTTTTTTTCCAAAGGGGATGACTATGCACTTTTTGTCATTTAGCTTGAGGCCATGATTTTGACACCAGGTATCCGCCTCAGTGAGACCCTTTTGGAGGATGTCTGTGTCAGCCGGAGAGTCAATTATAGCCCCTAGTTTGCAGTTGTCTACGAACTTGGTCAGCCATAGTCCTCCTATACTTGCCTGTACCTCTGAGAAGTATACACTGAACAGGAGGAGTCCTAGGACTGAGCCCTGGAGAATGCCAATTTTAACCAGTTTAGAGTCGGTCCTAGCTCCTGCAACTCTCACCATGTGGGTTCTGTCCGTGAGCCAGTTGGCAACCCATCTTGTGATGTAGGGATTTATGTTCAGGCTGGTGAGCTTGTCTATAATACCAGAATGGGGAATGGTGTCGAAGGCCTTAGCGAGGTCTAGGTAGGCTGTGTGTACCACCTTTCCCTCATCTATAGCCTTGGTAACTGTCTCAAAGAAGTCCACCAGGTTTAGGAGGCATGATCTGCCCTTAACAAAGCCAAAATTGGTAGGGTCCAGTGTTTGGAAGTTCCCAATGTCTCTGTTAATGAGTTCCATGATGATGTGCTCCATAGCCTTGCAGACCAAGCTAGTCAGGCTTATAGGGCGATAGTTCCCGGGGTCTGTTGTGGCTCCACCGTTGTGGAGTGGAATAACCATTGCTGTGCACCACTCTATGGGTATGTAGCCTGTGGAGAGGCTGAGTTTGAACAGTGTGTTTAGGTGAGGGGTTAGTTCATCTTTGAGCTTGTGTAGGATGCAGCCTGGGACACCGTCCGGTCCCATTGATGCTGTGTTTTGGCTTTGGAGAGGGCTGTTTTAACCTGAGTGTCTGTGATTTCAGGGACTCTACATTCTTCTGGTATGGTTATGAGCCCCTTTGGGGGTGAGAGGGGGGTGAAGTTTACTCTGAACCTGTCTGCCAGGATGTCGGTCGGTTCAGTGTATTTTGTGCCATTCTGCACTAACTCCAAGCAGATATGAGCATTGCCACTTAGATTCTTGACATAGCTAAATAATGCCTTGTGGTTATCTTTGGAGTCCTTGGCAATTTTTCTTTACTCAATATTTAAATTACAAATTAGCAGTTTTTATTAGCGAGAGAACTTTGTGAATATGGCATTGTTGGAAATATCTGCCTAGTCTTTTCCTGAAAAGAACTGCAGTATATTGCACAAAAGTTACAAAACAGCTCCCTGCTGAGGAGTAATATACACATCATTGCTGCTTTACTACTCTGGCATGAATAGGACCTTGGGCCCTTTTTTGGTATTTTGTTTTTTTCAGCCACAAAGTTGTTTCTACAGGGCTAGCTACACTACAGTAATTTGTATGTAAATCAAAAAAGATAAATGGAAACCAGTAAAGCAAACAAATAAACCTTCAAAATGGTATGCCTGCCAACAAAAATGATTTTTTAAATTAATTAGTGAAGAGGCATGTCTTGTAGCATGAATCTGAAACCCAAATTGCCACCATTTTTTTTCTCTAACAATCTCTCTTTCCTATTGTTCTATATTCAACAATACTGTGCAAAGTGTTGCTTTTCTTCAATTATTTTAAAATGCAGTGTTTTGCAGGGAATATTCACACAACAGGGTGACACAACCTATGCAAAGAGCCTCAGAAATTTCATTAACTTCAATGAATGAGCAGCCATTTAATTATAGGCTCATAGGTACTTAGCCTACTGATCTATGATGATCGTAAAAACACTAACCTTATATTCCCATTTTTTCTAGCCTTTATATTTTGCGTATGAATAACATGGATGGTTGGGACATTTATTTCTTTTCCCTACCCATCAGAGATACAAGTGCTAAACCATGGATGACTTCACAGTTTCTCATTCAGTCATCTCAATTACATTTGAACTGAGTAAGTAAAGTACTTCACTTTATGTAAGAAGTCTGTTCTATGGAAATGCTATTCTCTGTGATGAATACCTATCCTTCCAGTATGCATGTATGCATGCCCAGTAATGTTGCAAGAGAGAATGAGATCCCTCAAGCAGGAGATCGCATTACTGTCAGACTTGCAAATGTGCAATAGATCTGACAGAATGGAGACTGATGAAGCTCTTTGCATGAGGCAGAGGTTGACTCTTCATAGCTTGTATGATACTGAGAAGAGTGCTAATGCTTTGAGATGGTCAGCATAGTTTTTTTTATAATTTAGGCCCTTTATTTTTTATTGTTTTATTTATTTATTTTTTCGCTTCAGCTATTCAGCTGTGACAAATGCTTGAATAGTTGCATACCCAACGAGACATAACATTCAGTGACTGGCCTAAGGAGAACAAGTACATCTTTGGACCTGAATGCCAAACCTTTAAATATATATCTGTGCAGTGAAGAAGGACTTCCTTACAATAGTGGATAAATGGTGACTAAAGGACAGCTTCTTGTCAACATGGGTTCCCAGATACCTGGCTAATGGATCCATTTTCAGGGGAGGTTGTCAATGTGATAGTTACAAGGGAGGCCATCCTTGTTGAAGGATACTATTATATATTTCTTGGCATTTAGTTTCAGTCCACAGTCTTAACGCCAATCATTTATTTGATAAAGGCTATCTTGGAGGATCTTCGACAATTTATGATTGCATGAAAGAACAAAACCACACAAACTGAAAATGAAAAAAACAAACAAAATGGAGCCAAAGTTTAACTGCAAAAACCTTTAATGGTGCTTCCTGGTACCTCGGCCACTGCCTTCAAGGGAATAATTACACACCATTTCACAGTCTTTTTTTATACAAAAAAAAATAACACCAATTAAAACGTCATCCAGTTTAAAATGCAAAACACCCCACCATTAAAGTGCCATATTTATTAAATACAATATAAAATTACACAATGTATATAACATTAGAAATTACGATATCAAATATCATACATTATAATTTATTTCTTGATTCAAACCGCTTGGATATAATGTTCCAAAATTAATAATAAACTTGGTTTCCATTTCTAGCAGTTGATAGTTACATGGGAGGTAATCCTTGTTGAAGGATACTATTATATATTTCTTGGTATTTAGTTTTAGTCCACAGTCTTAACACCAATCATTTATTCGAGAAAGGCTATCTTGGAGGATCTTGGAGAATTTATGATTGCACCAACTTTACAGTCATCTGCTATCAATCCTTAATATTTGATTTGACCTCAGAGAAGTAAATGCCAAAGAGGAGCAGCCCAAGGACTGAACCCTGAGGTACACTGCTAGTGACAGATCATTTGAAAGAGGTACAGACACCCATCTTAATTTCTTGGGTTTTATTTGTGAGCCAATTTGCAGTTCAACAAGTTACACAGGAATGTACATTTACCTGGGAGAGTTTATTCATGATAGAGTGTGAGATGGTGGTGAACACCTTGGCAATGTCCATATACATGCTGTGCACTGACATGCCCCCATCCATTGCCACTGTAACCTTCTTAAAGAAATCAAACAGGTTAAGTAGATAGGATAAGAACTTGATGAACCTGAACCAGCTTGAGTTGAGGGTTTTTAGGTTGCTTATGTTGTTATTCATTAATTCCATAATGATTTTCTCCATACCATACAGATAAGGCTAGTCAGGCTTATGGGTCTATAATTACCTGGGTCCATCGATGCCTAACCTTTTTGCAAGGAAATGACTGTTGCCATCCTCCAGTCAATAGAGTGTTTCTATTTGGGTTTCAGCATAGTAGTTTATTCTTAATGTTGCATTGTATTTACTTCTTAGGGGAACAGATATGTCTATGTACCTATTTTCATTTGCATAAAATATGACCTTAAAGATTTCTGCATATGCAGTGGGGGCATCAGGAATGAGGGGGATTTGGAATGTGGTCATGTCATCACTCAGTTTTACCAGATGAGCCTTAGCATAATATCTGAATACTAAAGTACTTGAAGATGCTTTGTGCTTCATTTAGGACTGCCTGCCATCTTCCCCAGGCAGATTATATATATGTATATATCTGTAGTACCAATTTGAATGACACCAGAAACCAGTTGTTGAAGTGAATATACTTTTGCTGGTACTGTGGCATCCAAGAACTCCATCGTGTCCCTGTTCATATGGTTTGGGGGGGAACATCTCAAGTCATTTACACCCATATGCACTATATACTATGTCATACATGTACTTATTATGCATAGATATGACCGCATGTGTGATGTTGTGAATCTTTGCACCTCGTAAGCAATTGACCGTGACAGAGCCTTAAGTGATGTGTTGTGTTTCTCACTATGGAGCCACCTATAACTATGGTATTGGACTCTATGGAGGTTTGCCTTATGGGCTTTTGAACTGAATCAGTAAGATTCAATGATGTGTGTTTCATGGTGAGTGCTGTCTGTGAGTTTGTGTAGGTTGCTGAGGGTACTTGTTGCCTAGGTTACATTTAAGAGACGTTTGTGGTTTAGGTAAGATAATTTTAAGAACTGCAGCATATGCGTGTCTGTGTGTTTGGTTTGAGCTATGTGTGACTGGTGTAGTATGCTGTTGTATGGTACTGACAGCCTGCATATTTTTTGAAGAAGCTTTGGTTGAGAGCTTTGCTCCAATAATATTATATATCTATAGCTCTCAGACAGTGTGTCAATTTAAGTAGTAGGTGGTTGTCATTAAACATTTAACAATTACTACATTGTCTGAGTGCCCATTTCAAACAGGATGGACACAGAGACAGATGAGAAGTGCAAATCCATGGTTCCAGATGTTTATTAATGTGGGCAAAAAAGGGGTAGGTATCACCTAAGAGGTTTGGAGTTGCTTTACTGGAGTGCTATGTGTCTGAAAGAATAATCTAACTCTCCATACAAGGACAGCATGCCTCTTCATGCACCTACTGAGATTTTATTTATTTATTTATTTATTTATTTATTTATTTAACATTTGTTGACCGAATGTAGCCTGTTTTCAGTGGAGGCCCGGGAGAAATGCTCCAGATGCATGTCTTCAGAGAACCTGAGGTGACAATGTTAACCACTGCACCACTGTGCATTTCCGCTTGTAGGTAAGGTAATGATTTGGTGTATACCAATAAGTGTGTTTAGAGAAAATGTGGTTTGAGCACCACACCAGGTAAGTAAGTAGAAAAAAATGTCTAGACTGTATATAAGATCATCTTTGACATGTAAAGATGTACTGCTGCTTAGCTCTGCATTTTATACAGCTGTAACTGGTAGGTGATGTAACTACAGTTTTTAAGAGAGAATTCAAAAGTGAACACATCTGCATCTGTCAAATACAGCACTGTGCAGCACCACCCACTGCTTAAACTGAGTGGATGAAGTGAAAGAACCAATATGAATGTAGCTAGACTTCCAGTCAATGTCTGTCCCACAGAAGAGACGCACGCTACTCCCTGCCACCAAATGCCTACTACTCCCCTTAGCAAGTTTGCACTTGAACTAGAAAACCATCAGACAACTGTTCCTCAGTACAAGAAAAGGTTGTGAAAGCATGGAAAACAGTGGGAAGTCCCAGGAAAACACTCATTAGCTAGATGGATCTGTTACCTATTAAATTTACAAACACTGTAACAAAATGTATGTTCCAGAAAGTAGCAGCAAGATTTTAAAATGGCTCAGTGATGTGATGCAGCATCTGCCTTTTGGGGTACAATTGTGCAGCTTCATTCAGCTAAGACTGTAGGGCAAGAGATAGAGCTCTTTTCAATGCATGATTAAAAGAACTCATGGCAATGTCAGCTGTGCAACCACGGAGGTGTGATGAGGAAGGAAGAGGTAAATGAGAACATGTTTTTTAGGAGTGCAGTCAGCTGGCAGATGTGAAAAATTCCATACAGAGTGCCCTGTCAGAAATATTAGGGGAGCAAATGGTTGTAACTAAGGAAATGATTCTTTTGAGCTAGGGCAGAAGATCTGAATTGCCGTGCCATAGTAAAGTCTTAAGTTTAATTCTGTTGTCTGCCAAAAAAAGCAATTACTAGAAAATGGAAATCAAAATCTAAAGCAATTGTATTTGAAGTATTGAACATTGCAAAAAAAGATAAAAGAGCTGGAAAAGATATCTTTAGGAAAGAGAAGGAGCAGATTACATAGAAATAAATGGAGTTTGTAGGAACAATACATGCAAAATAATGTTCAGGAGGAGGAGTGAGATTTAAAGGAAGGTAGGAATTGAGTGATTTATGTAATGTTGGACTAAAAGACAGTTGTTTATAAAGAAAGAAAACTTGTAATGTATAATGTGCATAAACGGAAAAATGTTAATATGGTTTGTTTTATTTTCTGTTGATTTATGTGTGCCTATATCTTAAGTGATAGTTTAATAAAAATGTTTAACAAATACAGTTGAGCTACCAGACATGGGGCACACCAAGAACATCAGGAAGCACTTGAAAGCAGTTGCATCAACTGCAATGGAATTTTGAGAGCTGGCTGACTTGGATAAACTAGTCAACATCATTTTTGCATAGAGTTTGCCCTGCATGCCTGCTGACCGTGAATCCCCCCCCTTAGACTTGAGCAACCATATGACGGGCCATCATTCAGGCTGCCATGAGGATTTCTTGTGTCCTCATTGGCATCCCAGCTATGAGGACATTTACAGCTGCCATAACTCCCCCCATGTGGATGGATGAGCATACCACATCATGGTGGAGTTCACAATACCATTCCATTTAAGTGTATGCTCTTGCGGGTCTATATTAGAAGCACAAAAATGCTTCTAAGCAAATACGGAAACAGTGACACATATTCATCGAATCGTATTTAAGCGATTCGATGAATATTTCATAGGGCAAGGAGATGGTTGGCCAACGTCACGGAGTTGCCCTTTCCTTCCCTATAGTGCGATTTCGGAGTAGGTATATTTAGCTAGGAGTGTGTGGGGGCAGAGCCCTCCAATTTGGAGGATGTGGGAGGTGAAGCCCCCACCTGTTTATGATGTTAAATTATTTGTTTAGCGAATGGCCGTGTAGGGAAAAATTTGCTTACGTGGTCATTCTCTATTTTTAGTTTTCGTGCATTATGTGTCGATTTTTATGTAGTCGCACATATGCACTTTCATTCATATACTATAGACCCTGCTCCTGCACAGCCACTATGAAGGCTACCATATATTGGTGACTTAATTGCATCTAGCACCCACCCCACAGACATCCAAACACCTCAGAGGGGACTGGTAGATGCTGCATTTGGACAATCTTAACCCCCAGGATGGCCATTCTCCCCTACCAGCTCCATCAATCACCCTAACTACTAATCAACACAGATTTGTTGAGGCATAATCAGGTCTTTATCCTTCTATACCACCAGAGTTGACTACCCTCTTGATCTTCTCAAGGGCAGTCACCTAAATTTGGGTTACATAAGACAGCAATAACCAAATTTTTGTCATTGAATCAAAAGAATTTTATATCACAGAAGGCTATCAAAGCTAGAAAAATTATGTTGACTGAAGAATGTTTTATTTTCCAGAGCTTACCTTTAAATATTTCCTGGCATTAGGAAATTTGTCTTTGCACGTGGAATCAAAATTAAACTTTCCTTCTCCTTTACAATTTATATGAAAGGATATTTCTCCTTTCCAGTCCCCAAAAAAAGTTAAAAGTGAGCTTAATAAGTTGCCACCACCCAAAAGTCCAGGTCTTGGGACTTCACTCTGTATAATGTGCAGGCTTAGTAATTTGAGTGTGCAATATGTCTTTGTTTTTTTTTTTTTTTTTGTTTTTTTTATCTTTTTAGTGGGAAATGTCTGCTGCAATCTTGAAGGAGAATTTTGTGTAGAAATATTTTCATTGCTTAGGAACACCTCTTAAGCTGGCATCGAATATATGGTGCCAATCGCCCTAAGTATAATCAGTTATTCACATTAAAATAGAAAAGCTGCTATTTATATTAAAAGATTCATCTTTCAGCTGATAAAATGGTTTGTTTACTAAAAAAATATATGTGTACAAGTAAGCTGCCTATTTTAGCTCTTTCTGTAATAAATCTAGAGGGGTTACAATTTTCCTTCATAAGAATATTTTTAAGTTTTTGGATGTATTCAAGGATAAAATTGCATTAATACTGTTGCTTAAACTTTTAGAAGGTATTATCTTTTACTCCGGGATCGATCCTGGAACCTCCCTTTGAGAATGTTACTGATCTTCTTCAGGACTTGCCTGCTTGTATATTTAAAAATCAAGCTAATTCACTAAATATTTTGATGCAATTTTAGATACCAGAGTATGTTATTAAAATGCTATAACAAAATCTTCTATGAGATACACTGAGGTATTGAAACAATACTTGTTACCTCATGATTTAACTGATTTCTGGTGATATTAATATTAATCTGATCCAGGTAACTCTTATATGGCTATAAAATCCTAGAAATATTCTAGGGTTTATTGTTTTTCACTCTCCTCAGTTAAAAAAAAATCTGAACAAAGCCAGTTTATTGTGGTTTAAATAGGATATTATCAATGACATTTTTGATGTTTACAAACATAATGAACAGAATACAGCTCTCATTCTTCTAGTCTGAATAAAACGATGCTACCTTTAAGCTTTCTGTGTGCTCTTTCACAAAGAGTTTATCGGCTTATTTGTAGCGTTCACATTATCCTCAGCTTAATTTATGATGCATAAAACAATATTTTGATAATCTCTCAAGTTAACTATAATATGTGAACTTAAGGAACTGTACTGTAAATAAGGTTGTTTTTGCAAGGTACAGAGAAAAGACAATTATCTCTCTTGAATAGCTAAAATCTATGGGTCAAAGTCCAAAAGATTTACTCTCGATAGGCGTGATTTACCCCAGTATAAGCCTGCCTCAATTCCAAAAGACTTGCTTTCGGTGTAAGTGACTTATTCCTTTGTAAACCCCATCTATAAGCAGGCTTACACTGGAGTACATCACTTACACCGAGAGCAGGTCTTTTGGAATCAGGGAAGACTTACACTGGAATAAATCACTTCAAGAGCAAGTCTTTTGCATTCAGGCCCATATTTTTACATAAAGAAAATCACATAAAGTTTTATTTAACTATAATAGCAAATGAGAAAAAAAAAACATATGCAGGAACCTCATACTAATGTGGCAATTAAGGATACCAATGGGAGTGCTAAATATTCTCAGATTACTTCAGTACCGTTTTTTTGTGAATTATAAAATTCCAGCATTACAGGAATAAAGTCATCTTAATTCAGAAAAATATTCCCAACAGGAGATATAGTTAAGGAAGGGATTAGCAAATTACCTAGGAATAAGGTGCCTGACCCCAGCTGTTTCCAAATGAGTTTTACATAAAATTTGGAGAATCATTGACACTAATTCATCCCACCTTTTTAAGTTTTTGACTGTTATAGTATATACTCCAGCTTCATGTTTTGTATTAGCTAAGACTGTATTCTTACTATTATTATTTTTTAAACCAAATAAAACCCCACAGAACGGGGATCATTTTCAATCAATTTATCTACCTAAGAAAGGCTACAAAATCTGTACACAATTAATAAATCAATAATATTTTCTCCAGATAACTGACCCATTTCACATTGGATTTGTGTCAAGTACAGATATGTTATTTGCTTATTTGCAACATAGTTAATGCAAGTGCTTATGTTATATATACTGATATTTTCAATGTTTCATATAGATATTATGTTTTTAGTGTCTGTAGAGGTTTACAAAGCATTTGGTAAAATAAATAGGATGCATACATTTGAGGTATTAATCAAAAGTTAATTTACCATCAGAGATTTTCCATATTCAAGAGAGGAACAGAGCTATTTTCTACAGACCCCAGGAATCAAGGATTGACGTTTCCAAGTTTGATTGATCGAATCAGGGAACAGAATGTTGAATACTGCCATCTAGTAGTCACATTAGGAAGAGTTTTTTGAGCCAGATGATGAGGCTTTGGAAATTATTTTGTCAAACTATGTTCTAAATTATTCAGCGGGTTCATTATTAAAAGGTAAGAAAGTATATGAGTTGGAGTTCTTTTCCTTGATTAAAAGTTGAATTATATTTTGTTAAAAATGCTAAGGCTTAATAGACTTAACTAATAAGTATGTTAAGTAGGATAGTGGATTGATCCAAAAGGATCCACTTCACTCACAACTCATATCAACAATTTTACATGCATACAACATTAATCAAATACAAAACAGAATGGAAAATAATTAGATCAACAAATAACTATGCATATCTTACACATACACCTGATGAATTGAATATAATATACATGGAATGAAGACTAGCCAGATCAAATTCAGCATACCGGGTTGCTCATTTTTAGAAGAGTAAGGAGATAAGGTGCATTTGAATATAGGTATGCATGATAAAGAAATGATGTAGTGTGACATATAATCTAGGAGTGAGTTTACACAGCCAGGTTGCATACTACACTTGGCATGAACATAAGCAATGACTATTTAAAATATTTGCATACCTTGTGTCAGATTATATGTAAAGCTTAAATATGGTATTGCATGAGTAAAAGAGTAGAATAAAGTTGTGTTGATGGATGTAATGACATTTGAAACCATGTGCATGTGCTGTTAGGCATTTTCTAATGCTGTTAGAAAGCTGATTCCACTGTTTGGCTCCTAAGAAGTATAGTACATTGTCAGAAGATATCAGGTTATTAATTGGTACTGGGGCATTGTTGTACTGCCATAATTTCAGTCTGTTTGGTATTGAGTTATTTAAGTGTTAATTCTGATGCAAATATGACCGGATTATTGCTGAGGACAGAGATCTGAACATCGCTGTGCTGGAAGCAAGCGTGCATGCTTAAGAGGAATAAATTGATATTCTATCCCGGGCAGAGGAAAACAAAATATCCTGTTGGGTAATTTTTGTAAGTCACTGAAATATTTATTTGAAGAATAGGCAAGAAGGGAAATGCCATATTCTAGTTCTGGCTGCAAAATTATTTTATTTCAGATTTACCTTTGTAGGAAGATAGTGTGATATCCTGAGATAGCCATATAAGGTTTAGTTTACTTTTGCTTTTTAAAAATGTTTAGGTTATTGATGCGAATGGATCGAAAGTGGGGTCAAGCATTAGGTCTAGATAATTAAAGATATCTAGCATTAGTCTGGATATTTAAAGAAAGCTATCCGTTCAGTGGTTTGCTTCTTTTATATAAAAGGTAGTAAGGTTAGGCATTTGATGTTCAGAATAAAATGCTGCATACTACAGTGAGCGAATTATGTTCTCGGTGGTATTCCTAGCCTTCAAACACTTTGATCAAAGTCTGTGATTTAGTTTGCACATAGTCTTACATAATTCGATTCTCCTGGATATCATACTTCTGGTTTCTATGGCGATCCATGTTAGAGTTTATGTTCTCATTTTACATCTACAGATGGAAACTAGCTGTCTAAAGTTGAAAGACTTTGTTGAAGATGTCATCGACAGTTCTGAGTTAAAAAAAATGACCAGTAAGTGTTGAGAAGGGAACAAGGTAAACTGATTTGTTTTTTAGATTTTGAGAAAGACAGTAAAGTGGCACTTTGAACTTTCACCTCAGACAGTAAAAGCAGGCAAGTGATCAGTGGAAGGGTCAGACATTAGCATAACTTATGTTTTAAGGTTTCGTTTTCAGAAGAAAAGATGTAATCTAGTGAGCAATTCCTTCCAGAAACCATGTCCATTCTAGTGGTTGCCATAATAATTTGGATACAATGATGCAACCAAGTTGTGCAGTGTCAATACTGATTACTAGCTAAATTACAGTTTATCTTCAAATTGCCTCTTGTAATAACCTCTTGTTGGCTGGCCAAAATAAGATCTCCTCCAAAACATACTTATTACATTTAGGTGAGAATGCTTTTTACACAGTTTCCAAAGACATTAATTACTGTGCTCTGGGTAGCAGGGTTGAGTGGACAACATGGAGTGCTTAACTCATGAGAGATGATAGTTGCTCCATCCATTACCTTTTGTCTAACAGGCTGTAACCACCTGGTGGCATTTCAGAATATGGACCATGTGGTTTTAGCATGGTCTTAGTACTAGCTACTTTTGGTTTATAAATACATGACATGCATGGAAGAGAAAAATGTTATGGTACGGTCTTTAGACATTAATGTGAACAAGCCTCAATGTCTTGCATAGGTTCTATGCTGCATCTTGTGGATATGATTGGATAGTATTTTACAGCTAAGGCCATGGATCTGAATAAATACTTCATCTTTGAGCTAGAGCTATTAATTGATGTTCAGTGAGAGTTATAATGATTGTATATGTATTAAAACAGAGTACATGCTTGCCATAGTATTCATATGCTGATTTAAGTTTTAATTATGTAACACTGTTTCTGCTTCTGTACTAATTAATGTTTATATTTTTTCTGTATCTCGTTGGAGCTTTCCTCCCCAGGCCTCCACTGAAAATGGGCTCTTTTAGGCCCAGTGGACTTATCCTGGTAAACAAACGCAATAAATAAATAAATAATAAATAAGATATCAGTTTTTGACTATCCCAGCATATAGTCCGGACTCCTGTTTTATACTGGCTAAGACCACATTATTATTATAACTACATATGCAAAGCCATCTGCAACTGAGCTGTGGGCAAAAGTGAGAGCTCTTCTTGCAAGGAACTAAGAACCTTTGATGGTGGTGGATATAAAATTGTAGATGGAGGAAAGAATATTATGCTGGTCAGGTCCAGGAGAATAGCAAGATTTAAAAAAAAGAAATAGGAATTAAGAGAGACACATTGCTAGAATCTGATATATGGTTGGCTTTTGGTAGAAATTAGGTTTTATACCAAAAAGACCCTACTCCTCTTTGGAAGAAAGTGGGATGAACCAAAAGTGTAACAGAACACTGCACTGTAAATGTTATATCACCTTTGCTGTGGTAACAAAGGTCCCAAATGAACAGCCAAGCGCAGGCCTCAGCTGACCTGCTGTCAGAAAACTTGCAGATTTAGCTTGTTGCGTTGATCAGCTGACCTGCATACTGATGATAAGGAGATGAATAGGGGCTACAGGAACAGAAAGGTGGGCGGACTGAGGCTGCTGAGAAGCAGTCATTTGTCACTGTGCAACATGTGATTTCAGGGCTTTTCAATGCAAGTTGCTTTTTCATTTTAAGAAGAGAAGAGTAACCATGTTTTATAGTGCTCTTGCATGAACTTACACTTGTACAGAAAAGCACACCTTTGTGGGTTCAGCTGGCTAAAATAGACACTGTCCACCTGTCTGTCTGTCACTGGGGAACAGGAATTTCAACCTAATAAATGAATCAAAGGTGACCACACTTTTTTAATTTCAGTCTTGATTCATTGGTCAGTATAAATGAGATATTAAAAAAACTTTATTAATCAAATAACATCGGATACAGCATTTTTATCATTTTCCATTTCTGTTAATAAATGACTAGCTAGAAAGTGGACCAGAAATGTATTTCACCTGATAAATAACAATAGACACTCTTTGGTTCAGTCACAATTATACATGCTTTCATTATTAAAAAGTTTTAGAAAATATTTTCTTCAAAGCCTGTATACAAAATCAATTATAAATTGCATCTATCAGATTATAACTTTGAATGAATTCACAGCAGCAAAATGACAAGGTGCATTTGCTTGTTTTCTATATTGTTAAAATCTAAGACTTGTGAGTTTTGACGCCTTTTGTTTAATATTTTTATATAATTCAAATATTGTTTACAAATTTGTTTAATAGTTGCTCAGAGAAGATAAACAAAACAGTCAAAACATTTAACAAATCAAATAGTCTATGCTTGTCCATTAAGTTTAAGTAGCTTATGTGACAGCCTTTTATTTTAAGAGTGTGTTGGTGTTTAGATATATACTAGTCAATATATTTCTGTGATTTTTTTAAAGAAATTACTATTCATTTTATTTATTAGACATTTAAATTTCAAACCTTGTCCTATATAAATAAGAAAGATAATTTAGACAAAATGTTGTCACAAAATTTTGCCACTAGGTTCAAACAGTTTGAGTAAATCACTGACAGAAAATTAAGCACCATAAGTAATCGACATTTAACTATATAGGTCACAGTAGTAGGTTAGCAATGAGGCCTTCATACAGATCATTAAACCTCCAAGGAGCTTTTAAATTGCTTTCCACTTTTCTTCAAAGTTGCTTAATAAGGATGAAGAACTTTCACATTAACAGAAGGACAGTCCTAACTTGCTGTATATAATATTTTCTAGTTTAGTTATTCCCACTTTGACTACTGCATTTATTTCTTACATCTTTGAAACAATGGATCTGGTGTAGTCTATATTTATAAAAAGTTGCAGTGAGTTAGATTTTTCAGAATGAAGATGCAGTGCATTCATATTGCAGTATACATTAAAAAAGGCAGAGAAAATCATTGCAGGATACTTAAGACCAGACTCCAAAAGGCTTGTTCTTGGTATAACTGGCTTAATATGATGTTCGGCCTGTCTGTAAGGCAGCCTTATGCCAGAGTACATCAGGCTCATCAAGAATATAGTCTGGAAATTCACTAATGACTTATCTGCAAATACTGGCACTACAGGCATATGCAAATAAAGTTAGTGGAAGTCATTTGCAATGAAGGAAAAGTGATGTCTTTTTTGAAAACACACCCATTTCTCACAAAAGACTAAGATGTGTAAAGGTCAGCATTAGGAATTTGTGAATTACTTTGCAAAAGCCTAACGATTTGTGTTACTCTTTTTTTTTGAATATTGTGGGTGAGCATGGCTAAGCACAGTCATGCATAAAATGCTTAAGGAAGCTTCAGACTGCGCAATGATTACAATTGATTTTTGAAAAAAGAAAAGAGGTTTATGATATTTTATATAGGGGTATAATTTTGTGGATACCCTGATGATTTCATTAAGGAATAGAAATGGGGAGACAGGGGAGACTAAGAGAGGAACACACAAGGAAAACATCAAGAGAGCTTGTACTGGAGGAATTGGGAGAGGATGGGCACTATAATTTTTGGGGAGGACAGTCTCCCCCTATTTATTTTTCAATTTTTTTTTTATAGGAAAAGATAGTGTGGGCGAGAAATGGGTAAGATGGTGTAAGAGAAAGGATAAGGGATGCAGGGATGAGGAAATGCCAGCAGGAGTCTCCAGTCCACAGAGCCTCAAACACATCCACTACCAGATGGTGTTGTAGTGAAGGACCCTGATGTTGAAGGGGTAGGGACCTGTGTTGGTGTGGTGGTCAGTACCAACTGGGAGAGCATGTCTTCAGCCAGTCGAAGCCTCTCATCAGCGTATTGAATTCTGCTGTCCACTGCCTCTACCAATAATTCCTCTACCAAACTCCAAAGCCCCCTTTGGTGAGGCTTGCCAGGCTAATAAAATGCAGTGAGGCAAGACCAAAGAGATAATGTCCAATAAATCAACTCATTATGTTTATGTGCCATTTTATATACCATTGAAATACTACAGTAACACAATAAATCCACTCATTATGTTTACGTGCCATTTCATATACTATTGAAATACTACAGTAACACAATAAATCCACTCATTATGTTTACATGCCATTTCATATACTATTGAAATACTACAGTAACACAATAAATCCACTCGTGTTTACGTGCCATTTCATATACTATTGAAATACTACAGTAACACAATAAATTCACACATTGTGTTTATGTGCCATTTCATATACTATTGAAATACTACAGTACAATCTTTATTGAAATAAAACTTGTGCACATGAAGTGCTTATGCAGATGATGGGAGTAGTCATTTGGTAAGTGTGTCTGTATTTGGGAAGAATAATATGATTGGTACTTATGCACACGAGATAAATTCATAAGGCAAGTGCTTGTGACTACTTGAATGGGAGTGTACATCTCTCAAGTTCTGTACATACAATATATTCAATACAGTACTAAACATGCACTTTGTAATCACTAGAAGTAATCAGTTAAAAACAGAGTAATGCCATTTATATTTACATATTTGTAACATTAGCTTGAACTGCAACTGTTTCAACTGAATTTCTTTCATCTGCAAAGCTATATAGAAATATTTCCCTTATGACCATTACAGAAAACAGTTCTAAAAAGGCACAACATTTATACACATATGTATTTCTCTCACTCTCTATTTTTTGTTCCAGTATTATAATTTTTTCAAATTTTTTATGCTTCTTCAACATATTACAAACTAATAAGATAGAATTATGTTGGACTTCAGTTATACTTAACAGAAGATTTAGCCAGCGTTTCTACCCTTCTTTGTTGCTGCTGGTGATTGTACTCAGCCTCTTTCTCAGCTATAATTAGAAGAGAGAGAGAGAGAAAGAGAAGACAATTGTTGTTTACCTGTATTTGCAATTGTTTTTATATATATATATATATATATATATATATATATATATATATATATATATATATATATATATATATATATATATATATATATATTCAATAACTTATTTTTTTCTTTATTTTCTGTCACATAAACATAGCTGTATGAATTTGTATAATACTGTGCCAATATTCATTATCATGCAAGCAAAAAATAAATGTATGAAATGTTTTTTTTTTTTTTTATATTACTATGCTGCACATGTAACACTGTGGTCAGATATAACTTATTCACAAACACAGAAATTTAGCAATTCAAGGACGCTTGATTTCTTTTGCTATACAAATGTGTCTTATTTCATAGATAAAGTAGAAGTAAAACAACATTTCTCAATAAAGTCTGTGCTGGACTTTCACTTGGCACAGCAACCCCTACCCCACTCTCCAAACCTCCATTCTAACTAGGACGTGGTGTTTGAGACTTCTGCCATTATGTACATGTAGGCAGAAATACTTTTGAATAAACATCTGTATTAAGCAACTGTCTAGCTACATTTCTAGGGCATACACAAAATGGCTTTATGTAATGTAAGTAAGTAATTTTATGGAATTGTAATAAATTTTAATGTGTAATTGTAATGCTATTTCATTATTTATAAATCCAATGACAAGTACTACTTCTTGTAACCCAGTAAATGATGTACAGAGCTACATATACAGATTATTTTAATAAACATATATCAATATCACATTTCTATACATTATGAAAATCTGTTAACACATTATTCATATCCATCTTTTTAAAAAGATGCATGTATGAATACAAACATGCTAAGGATTTTCTCTGGATTTTATAATAGCATTACAAGTAATATTTTCAGGTACACATATTGTTCTCAGAAAATACTTCTAGTTATGCAAATTTGTGAAACACTTTTTTAATCTTTAAAATGACTCAATGAATTAGGAAATAAATGTTTATTTTTTTAATTACTATAGAACTCTGGCCTTCTCACCCCTGCCTGGTCTACCCATTAAGCCAGCTGGTCAGCCCTATGCTTCTGCAGATCATCAAAGGGGTGTAAACACTGCTGACTGGAGTGGGTTATATCTGTCAGGGTTGACATGTGGTCACCCAGCTCCTTTCCAGTATCTATTTTTTTTCACATTGTATGGCAAGTGCATGCCTCAGTCTTTTCCTGATAAGAATCATTGAGAAGGTAGAACATAATGAGTGTTTCCTTGTCAGACCAGCTTAGAGTGCAGCCTTATGCCTTTAAAAGCTATGTCACCATTCAAAGTGCCAGAACAATGTTGAGGAAAGTATGGTCAGGGATGTATTAATCAGGATTAGAACCACTTCCTCTGGGGTGACATCACCATAACCAAACCCTGTTTACTAGCAGAGGCATTACAACAGCTATTGATATTATTGGCAGGTTTGGTCTAACCAAAAGTACTTTGTCAAACATTTTTTTTTTCTTAAAGGAAACTAGTTACCTTTCCCTTCTATGCTGTATTAAAATGGAAATATATGATTAATAGCTCATGCTCATTGCTAAAGGTTATTTTTTGTACCATAACACAAGTATGAGTTATCTTATGTAGTACAGCAGAATTTTTCTTTTAGGTTTTTCATTTTGGGGTGTTATGTCATTATCTGTGTTATATTTAAGTGTTAAAAACCTTTGATTTTTTTGAGGTACTGGGGTGTGACACAACACTGGATGGGCAGAGATTACACTTCAGATTGCTGCAAACTTGGTATTCAGATATGACTCCATTTTCTTTTTTTCTTCTGATTTTGGTTAGTCTAGGGACATTTGTGCATTCGTGTGGCAAACTTGGAACAGCTGAGGAATGCTGCAGACTGCAGCATGTCCACCCGGGTCTGATGTGCATTGATGTTAGTTTGGTGCACATTGGTATCATCTTGGGGCATGTTTGCATACTATGACAATTCATAGAAATGAATGTAAATTATCCTAATTTGCATATAACCCATGTAAATTTCCTTGAATTTTCATCAAAGAGCATTGCCATATTGATTCTCCAATAGCTGAGATAGGCAGTAAATGCATTAGGTTACTACAGACTTATTAAAGTAAGGAAATATTTTTAAAAATATTACAATTTAATAAGAAACCCTTCAAAATATATTTCATTAATGGGTTTAGGTGCATACTGAATTAATTTACATATATGATGTGCATGTTATGATATTTGTTTATCAGTCACCCTGTTCAGAACTTTCATGCAATGTGACAGGAGTTTGATACCTCTGTACTGCCCACAGTTGTGAATGTCCCCTTTGTTCTTGTACACTGGCACTAATATGCTTGTTCTCTCCATACTGCTATGAGTATCCTCAGGAGCCAATTCTCCCCTGTCTCACCCATCATATCTGCTGTGACCTCATCCAAGTCTGCTGCTTTCTCTGGCTTCATTTTCTTTAATGTTGTTCTTAGTTCCTCCTCTTCTTTCACTGTAGGTTGTGCCTGGAGTAGTACAGCTTCTGTGGGGTTTTCTTTATTTAGAAGCTGTAAGTATTCCTTCCATCTGCCTTTGATGTTGTGTGGGCAGGTGAGCAGGTTGTTACTGCCATCCCTTATGAAGTGTGTTTGACTATCTTAAACATAAAAAAAGACCGAGTCCCAGGCTGGATGAAACAGTGCGCCAAGTGTAGAATAAAATCTTTTTACTAGTGCTTCCCAGTACCTCGGCTCAACAGCCTTTCAAAGGAATAATTTTTACACCAAAATGCAAATTCCTGATAAAGCTGAAAGGACGTTTGGGAACTCTTGTTCATTGAAATATAGTTCCATTAAAAATGCATTAGGTGCCTCCATGGTTAATTTTAGTCTTGTGTCTAATGAAGATAGTGAGGAAAACATATTTTTTGTTACTAAATATTCTTCTTTTTCTGGCAGCCTGAGGATGGTTGTAGAGGTTTTGGCCCATGGTTGCCAATGAACCTACCTTGAAGGGCTTATTCCCCAGGAGAATAATGTTCTTTTATAGTAGATTTTCCAGTTTGAAGGAATTGTTAAATATGAAGAAAGTTAAGAGAAATCAGGGACACACAGGATGTTATTCGTGCGGACATTGTAAGATTTGTAGGAGAGTCCGGAATTTAGATGGAACTTTCATAAATGGCAAAATGTTTAAGGCCATGGATTTATTTAATTTTTGGTCCTGTGGGGTTGTTTACATCATAGGTTGTGGATGTGATCCCATAAGGTGGTACATTGGGCAAACCAAAAGAATGGTACAAAATCGTATAATGGAGCATTTGGGTGACATCAAACATGGCAGGGTTGAAAATCCTGTGGCATGTCATTTTCAGGCAGCCCATGCTGGTTCTGATGTCAGCTTGTTTTTTACCATTCTTGCCAAACCATCTAATAAACAGGGTGATGCTTTTCTCAGTGAGTTATTGAAGTTAGAGACTAAATGTATTATTAACTAAGGCACATTTAATTCAGGAATTTAATATTAATATTTGTTAACTATTAACATCTTGTACTTTGATATTTTAAGAGTTCTAAGGGCTTGTTTCAAAAATAGTTATTTAGCTTCACTATTATGTGATTTTGTCCTTCATTATAAATGTCCTTTTTCTTGTTCAAAGGAGACTACTTATGGTTATAAGGTCACAAAATTTCATTATAGCATTTTATCATAGAGTCAACAATCATAGTATGTTATTTAATGTACTTGACATGTTTCATACGTATGTATGTTTCTATGCCTCACATATTCTGGGTGTTTTTTACATGTATCATCTATTCATTCAGTTGCCTTTGCAACTTCACTTTTAATATATTGAAATTTGGATGTGAATGGTGGGAGAATGTTAATGGGCAATGTTCGTTGTTTAACACTTTTGTAATTGAATGGTGATTTTTTAATTGAGCCTCATTAGTGGGTATTTAAAGTTGTTGCATTTTGATGTAAAAATTATTCCTTTGAAAGGCTGTTGAGCCGAGGTACCGGGAAACACTAGTAAAAAGATTTTATTCTATACTTGGCGTACTGTTTCATTCTTTCCAGCCTGGGACTCAGTCTTTTTTATGTTTATGTGTTTTTTGGTGTCTCAAAGTGTTTTGAATGTCTGACTATCTTCTTTGTCTTTCTGTTTTTGCCTTGCAAGCTGATAGAGTTTTCTTGTGCCATCTACTGAGTCAGTTTCCAGAAGCTGGTAGAGTGCCTCGCTATGATAACTCTTGTCTTGGCCTCGTTGTTAGCCAACCAGTATTCCTTCTTAGCCTGGTCCCATAATCTCATGACAGGAATGGACCCCATTCCTAAGTCTAAGTATTATTAAATTTCATGAAATTAGTATTGTTTCAGTCTTTGATGTTAGCCAGAAGTGCTCTTTGCAGCACCCACAGTGTGCCCAGTAAAGGCGCCTCCTGTAATTCGTATGGAGTTATATGTGTCGGTAACATATCTAAGTTGATTGTATAAGACCCATTCCTCCTACTACTAATGGAACTGTCTGGGTATCCTTCTTCCACATTGCCCTTGTTTCTGCCTGCAAATCCTGGTATTATATGACTCTGTGTCGCTCTGTACGAAAGACACTATAGTCACTGGATGTAGCAATTTCAATGATCAATGCTACTTTTGTCTTCTTTTTATGGACTACTATATCTGGTTTTCTCGCATCTATATTTTCAACTGTTGGTAATGGGTGATCCCATGTGATATAAACTTCAGTATTTTCTATAATGCTTTCTGGCTCATGTTTCCAGTGTTTTTCAGCTACTTCAGTATTATAATGTTTGCATTATCCCCAATCAACAATCTTGCCACATTATTATGCATTTCAGCATACAGTCCTTCTGCCTTTAGTATATCACACCCAGCAAAAGATTTATTTATTTATTTAGTTATTTTATTTGGCATTTGTTTACAGGGGTGGTCTGACTGGGTCTACGGAACCCATTTTCAGCAGAAGCCCAGGGAGAAAAGCTCCACATACAGAACAAATACAGTATAATCCAATCCAGTACAAATGTCATTAGAAATACTATACCAAAATAAGCTGAAAGAAACTATGTTACAAGATTATACATCTAGACAATTCTATAGAGTTAAAACATGGATGGTAGTGGTCACTCTCACCATATACATAGCCTATGAGTAGATAGTGTCGAAAAGTAGTATGTAGGTAGTGCACTGTATGACATTAACTGTTCTAGTACATGAAAAAATAGAATGTTGGTTTCAGTTAAGAAAATAGTAGCCAGAAAGTTAGTGATGCAGAAAGATAGTGAGAGAGCTAAGTATAGAGACATTACAGCTTGAGCAGTAACTTAAGGATATGGTATAGAAACAGAGATGGAGTTAGGAGAGCTTTAGGCCCTTGCAGACTGTGAGGGAGTAAAATGTGACAGAAGAGGAGGATGAGGGTAGTGTGGAAGAAGAGTAAGAGCTGAGCACTTGGCAGGCATTATGCAGGAGCAGAGCCATGTATTTTTGAGATAATTTTTTAAAGAGGTTTTGAAATGAGTTAAAACAGGCATAGACCTGATAGCTAGAGGTAATGAATTCCAATGTATAGAGACAGAGTATGAATACAGAGAGTGACCAGGTTTTCTTGTGGGTTTTGAGATAGCTAAGAGATGTTTGTCTTCTGATCGTAGGGATCGATTTGGTATGTAAGGTGTGACTAGATTGGCTAGTGCAGGGTGGGCAGTAGGCTTGAAAATAAGGTTGTGCAAGGTGGACAGCTGAATAAAGGCAGGTTGGTTACGGAGTTCAAGCCAGTTTAGTTCTAGTAGTGGTTTACAGTGGTGTGTGTGATATCTAGAGTTTGTGGCAAACTTTGCAACTTTGTTGTAGCACTGTTCCATCTTGCTTAGGGTAGAAGTTTGTAAGTTAGTTAGGATAGGGCACCATAATGAAGGGAGAGAAGTAAAAATGTTTTTGCAAGGGTAGTTTTGGTTGCTGCAATAAAGAAATGTTTGTTTCTATATGAGTCCCAATTTGTGATGAGTTTTCTTTATATTTTACTGTATATGGGGTGTTGAATGAAAGTTTATTGTCAATGATAACTTCTAGAAGTTTGGTTTCTTGCACTGTTTCTATTACAGTGTTGTCAGATGCAAGCATGTTGAAATGATCAGTGACAGGGGAGGTATTTTGGGGGTGAAAGAGTACTAGATTAGTCTTCTTTGGATTAAGAAAGAGTTGGGCATTTCTTAGCCAGGATTCGACTGCTGTAAAGGACTGTTGAATTTTTGAAAGTAGTTCTGGAAGTGATTGAGCGGTACAGATTACGCTCGAATAATCAGTGTACTGAATGCGTGTTCCAGGGTGAGAGGCAGTGTTTGTAAAAATGTTGAAGAGTAGGGGTCCAAGGACGGAGCCTTGAGGGACTCCAGTAGGGTTGTGGAGAAAGGGTGAGAGTTCATTGGACCATTTCACTGCTTGTTTACGATCCTTGAGGTAGCTCTGAAACCATTTTACTGTGTCACGTGAGAAGCCTAAGTTACAGTGTGTTCATTAGTATGTTCAGTGTGTTCTATACTAAGAGGTGAGACACTGTGTCAAAGGCCTTAGAGAGATCAAGGAATACTGTGGTGGTATAGCATCCTGCATCTCTGGCCTTGTTCACAGTGTCTGTAAAGGTTAATAGGGCTGTAGTTGTGCTGTGGCTGGGTTGGAAGCCATGTTGGGTTTTGGTTAGAAGATTGTTTTGCAATAGATATTGCACTACCTGCTGATGGATACTTCTCTTGAGAGTTTTGGATATGGGTGACAAGATGGATATAGGACAGAAACTGGATGGTTCAAAAGAGTTGCCTCCTTTGTGGATGAGGGTGATGTGAGATTGTTTCCATATGGTAGGTACTTCTGATTCAGATAAAGACCTGTTTATAAGGATACTGATTGGGTAGGTGATTGAGTTGGCAGCCAGTTTGAGGTATTGTGGTGGAAGATTATCAGCTGTGGAGCAGGGTTTTAGTTTTTGTAGCAGTTTTTTAATGGTGTCAGTGGGTATGGCCTGAAATGAGAATGGGGTTTGTAAGACACTTTGTTGAGTAGGATGGTTATTAATGACAGGGTTAAAAGTAGCTGATGGCCTAGGGCTGATGTCTGACAAGGTTGAAGCATGAGGGGTCCAGCATAAGGGGTGCTCGTTAGTAGATCTAATATTGATTTTATGAAGTGCTTGTTAAAGGTGTCGGCTATTTGTGATGGAGGCGTATCAGGTGATGGTTTGTGCTCTCAGTTTGTTCCAGTTTAAGTAGAGAAGATATGGAGTGCCAAAATTTATTGGGGTTGATTTTATGCTGGAGTTGAAGCTTAGAATAGTATGACTTCTTGCATCTGTTGATTAGTTTTGTCACTTTGTTGCATAGTGTTTTGAAAATGACATAATTTTGTTCATTTTTGTTTAGTTTCCAGGTTATCCAGGCTATGTCTCTTTACTTCATCAGGAATACATTCCTTAGAGAGCCATGGTGCTGAGTTCTTTTTGATTCTTTTTATACGCATGGGTGCTAGTGCATTAAGTATGTGAAGGAAGGTGTTATTAAAGTATAGTACAGCATCATTAAGGGGTAGTTGTTTAAAGGGTGTCCATTCTATTTCACGTAGCAGATAGTTGAATTTATACTGACAAAAATTAGTTGAGTTCCTAACTGGTTTTACAGTGTGTAGTCTTAGTTGTTGGGAGTTTGTTCTAATGGAATAAGCTGGTAAATGATCGCTCAGGGAGCTAGACACTGTACCGAAAGAGGGGTAATTGGTGGGGTGGGATAGATACTAGGATCTAGTCAAGGGTGGACTGGCAGGTAAGATTTTTGCTGTATCTTGTTGGAATATTGCTAAGCTGAGAAAAAACATACAGATTTATACTATTTGTGGGGGAGCTAGAGTTTGCCAATCAATATTTACATCTCCTAAGATTATTGTTTTGAGGTTTATTGTTTGGGATCTCCAGGATAAAATATTTTCCAACAGTGGTACATTGGGACCTGGTGAGATATATATTATCATTATGCAAAAGCTTTTTGATGTGATGAGGTTCAAAAAAGAGATTAATACCTCAGCATTAGAAAATATAGGTATATTGCTGGTGTAGGGTGTGATGTTGAGTGTAGAGGGATATAGAAGGGCTATCCCTCCCTCCTTTTTTTTAGATCTATCTCTTCTAGTTATTGCAAAGTTTGGAGGCATTATTTCTAAGTCTTTAACATTGGGGTGTAGCCATGTTTTGATAAGGGCTAGTATGTGAGGTTTATTTTGATAAATCCAGGCATGCAGTGAGGTTATTTTATTACATATACTTCTAAGAGTCAGTGTAAGTATTTTTAAATCTTTGGGCTTATTCTTATGGTTAGGATTAGAGGGTGGGCCTGGGTTAGGATGTATTTCTCCACATTTGAGTAGATAGGTGATGAGAACGGAGTACCATGGAAAGTGTTTTTTATTCATAGTTGATGGTACTGGTGTCAAGTGTGGTTTCATAGATGGTGAGGAGGGCAGTTTGTGGTTTGAATAATATGGGAGGGATAGCAGAAAAGCTGGGGGGAGATATGTGAGAATCTGTATTGTTTATTGGGGATATGGTTGGAGGAGGTTAATGATGTATAATGGTGTGTGGGGGTATGAGAGGATATGGTTGTAGCGAGGTTGAAAATTAAGAGTGAAGAGGTTAGACAGGTTAGGAGTAGCATGTCAGCTGTGACGGTGGGTTTAAAAAATAGTAAAAGTGTTATTTGTGTGTTAGAATGTAATATCGGGTGTAAATAGATATATGAAAAGGTTAAGGTTAGGCTGGAAATGTTTTGACTTCAGGGTGGGATATGACAATGTGGTTAGTTGTTTTGCCTTGCGGACTGTGGTAAGGAAGGGTGGGAGGAGATATGATTGGTCAGTAGTAAAATTATGGCGCAATGTTAGTTTGATGTTTGTATAACAGGAGATAAGGTGGTAAGCCTGGAGTTAATGCAAGATAGTTTGAGGTGGTGATTGTATTGATGGTAGAGTACAGTAAGGTGCAAAGGATTATAGTAGGGGGGAAGAGAGTTCAAGGTGATGGATGTAAGAGAAAGCAGATAAGTTTGGTTATATAAAAGTTTGTAAGGTGTGAATGAAATGTGGGTGTGGGCAAGGTAGAGTTGTATATAATTAGATCATAGGAATGAGGAGGAGTGGCTTGCTTGGAATACAAGTAGAGGTGCTGGGGATGGGTGGGATAGGGGGCAGAGAGTAGGGGAGCAGAGTGAACGGAGTGGGAAAAACACCCTCAGATAGTTTATCACCAAAATAATCAGTGCGGTAGAACATTCATGGAGACAAAGACAAGGTCTCTTAACTCTAAATACTTGACTTGAGTCACAGCATTTAATTATGGTTATGGGCTTTTCATTGTCTTTCCAGGGATGTATTACACTGATAAGAGTAAAATATGCTAAAGTGTTAATTTAGCTTCACCTTCAGCAGTAAAAGGCCTGTGAGTGTGGGTAAGTAAGTGGGGGTGGGGATATCCTTCCAGCAGATTCAGCACTACAAAACAGAATGCACTAATGCAAGACTTCACAAATTAAGTTATTAGTCTGAGGCTTGGAAATTGCCTTACATAGATTTAACTTAATGTATTCTTCCTTGTGAACCTTTGCAACTGCAGGTGAAATTCAGCTGTGCAAGTTCTGTTCAGATCTCTGAAGAAGTTAGACTACTTACTGACGAAAGATTTTACAATAAAGGTATTTGGTACGTTCATGAGTGCCCTTTGTTTCCAGGTTTATTTTTAAGTTTTGAGTTCAGTTGATTTAGAAGTATTTAGGAGTAGGGATTAAAAACAATTCTGGTGTGTCAGCTAAATATATGTGGGAAGAGACTGAAGAAAAGATAATACAAAAACTGAGAAATTGGAATGTCTGTTATATGGATATACATAGTAAGATACACACAATTAAAATGTTTTAGTCCCTTTAGTCTTATACATAGGTCAGGCATATTTTTATTAACCAGAGAAGTTGTGGATAGCAATTAATAAAGAGCTGAAGGGTTTTATCTGGGAGGGGGTAGATGTCAATAATCAAGTGGGATAAGCTGATTCTTCCAATAGAACAAAACAGATTGGGATTACCCGATTTGAAGGGGTATTTCAAAGCTACACAGTTAAGGCTCCTTTACATAGCACAAGCAGAAACTTATAATTTAAAGTGGAAAGAGATTATGATGAAACGGGGGAAACTCAAGAAACAAGGAAAGACTGGGATTTGGATGCAGACTTTTAAGGAGAATAACAATAATTATACAAAATATTGTATTCATAAATTAGCAGAAAATACTCAAAGAACTAAGCCAATAATGGGAATGGAGAAAGGAGATTCTGCTGATAGGGATGACTGCAATTAGGGATGCAGACAATAGGCAAGACGATGCCGGAATTTATTGGAAGAAACTGGAAAATGAACCAAGGTATTGGGAGCGAATAACTAGAGAAGGAAAGATAATAGAATGGGAAGACATCAAGAATTTATTTGGATTGCAGGTTAGAGATTGCCTTCCCTATCAAGGATTGATATTAGTGTATAAGCAAAGAAAAAGAAATAGGGGGGATAAACAAAAGACCAGCACTGGTAGAATTTTTAGTAGAATCTAGTACAGAAGCTATTGTTTTAAAAAAGGAATAATTAACAGAACATATAAAATATTGCATTATAACTATAAGAATCAAGCAGAGGAGGTTAGAAAGGATTGGGAAGAAAAATTGGATAAGCAATTCACAAAGAAACAATGAGGGATATATGTATGTCTCCCAAATATGCAAAAAAATCTAGAAGATTTAGGATTTTTGCCTGATAATGCTTACATAGATATTTTATACCCCAAGTAGACTCCAGAGAACTTTTTCCTCAGATAGCAAATGTTGAAGGTGTGATTGGGAAAAAAGAATTAATTGGGAACGTATTTACTGGGAGTTTAATGAGTTGGTAGACTTTAAGGATTCCCTGCAGACTGCTCAGTCAGATACCGAGTGAGAAAATTCTTATAACTAGGTAAATGATTTTTCTGAGCTATGATACAGAATCAGAATTGCCTAGACATAGTAAGGCCTTGCTGAGTCTAATTATGGTGACTGCCAAAAAAAGCAATTACTAAAAAATGGAAATCAAAGTCTAAACCAACTGTACTAAAAGTAGTGAATATAGTAACAATGGTAAAAGAACTGGAACCAGGATCTTTAGAAAAGGGTAAGAGCTAATTACATAGGAAAGAAATGGGAATTGTGAGAACAATACATACAGAGGAAGAATGAGATTTAAAAGAAGGCAGGATTTGAATGAGCTATGTAATATAATGCTTGACTGACAATGATTGGGTAGATTATAAGTGATGTATAATGTCTGCAGCTAGAATTATGTCCATATGGTTTGTGATGTAAAATGCTTGCAACTGAGATTGTGTCAATATGGTTTGTTTACCTTTATATAAAACTATGATTGCTCATGTCATACGTGGTGTTTCTTGTTTAAAAAAAAAAGGATGCTCTTTCTCCTAGTGGGTACTTGGAATAGTTGGACCAGAGCATTTGTGTTAAGAAAGTCCAAGAATCGCTGGGTGCCAGTATATGTTCTACAGTCTATAGTTGGGTAACTGGCCATGTAGGAAGATGGTATTGTGTTTAATTCTAAGTGACTCCATAGTTTATATAAGAAGACTCTGACATTCCTAGGTCATAGAGAGAATTTTATGAAGATTGAGACTCCTCCACATTTTCCCCTTCCTGCATAATAGCTGATCTAAATGTGTGAAAACCATTATAGTACTGCACAGCTGGTGTACTCTCTCCTAATTTAATACCACTTCTCGGTCAATGTGGATTCATGTGGAATGCTCAGATCTACAGGTAAGCAAACAAATATGGCAAGAATAGAACACAAAAGGCAATGAGGTGAACTGGAAGTATTGTCAGCTTGTCCAAAATCTGAGGAATCTCCTGTGTCTTTTGAAACCTAGAATGTAGAAGCATGCAGCCTTCATGTTTAGGATAATAGAAAAGCTATGGAGCATTAACAGAACCTATAATAGGGATAACATCTTGATTTATTTTATCCTGAGAAATGTACTTATGGAAAAAGGTGTCCAGGGTCTGTCTATTCTTGGGACCAGGAAGAGACTTGAGTAAAACCCTTATCTCTCTTCTGAGGTAGGTATCTGTTCTTTCACTGAGCAAAGAAAGAAACTGAGCTATCACTATTCTTACCACTGGTAACTACTCTGCAGGAATTTGAGGTGCTTCCATGAAATGTAAAAGAAATGGAGCTCTATTTTGTAACTTGTTATTAATTCTTTTACCCCAGATGCACTGAAAACAGGTTGATCAATGGAGGTTTGTACAGCCTTAACCTTCTGCTGAAGACTCAAGGAGGATCTGCCTTACAGTCATGATCTGGGGAATGAATGCTTGGGAACGGGGAAGCCCATTACTACTGATACTGATACTACTAATTACTGCTACTGCTAACTACTACTCCTACTAGACCTATTACTACTGCCTTGTTATTTGGCCCCTACCTCTGCATTGTCTCCAAATCTCCCTTTCATATGTTTTGTTTTGTTTATGCTGATCAGTCCTGATTTGCTTCCAGTAAAAGAGACAGGATTTAAAAGGATAATTTATTTTGTATGTGGGTATGGGTGGGTGAAAAAACTGATCTTGCATGATCTAGTCTGTCCAATTTAACCTAAAGGACTAGCTGAAGCAGGCATCAATCAGCTCAACACCTTAGGACCCTCTCAAACTCCAGTGTCCTGCAATGCTCCACACCATCCCCTCTCTCCAGAATCTGTTTGCTGCAAATCAGCTCACATCTGACAGAAAGCCTCAGTCTAGTCTTGTCTCTTGTATCATTCTGTTGGTTTTCCCCTGGATGCCCTCCTAATATTCTTCTGTCTTTTGTATCTGCCTAAATTATACACAGTACTCACAGTGTGGTGTGACCAGGGCCTGGTATACTGGAAGCATTAAATCTATGTTTCTGGAGTCTGTCCCTCTTAAGATATATCACAGCATTCTGTCTGCAGCTGTGACTCCACTCTAACTGCTCCTTGTTGTCCAGTCCAAATGTGATAAACACTTCCAGATTTATCTTCCACTCCTCCAAGCTGATACTTTACACCAGCATTGCTGCGACCCATGTATTTCTGCATTCAGCCATGTCATCTTTCAAACTCAGTTGATCAGCCTTCCCAAATCCTTGCTAAGACTCTTCTTCTGCTTAACTTTGTGTCATCAGGGAAAAGGTTGATTATGCTTTTTTTTTTGTCAGACATGTCTGAAATAAATTCAGTGAGTGAACTAGATCCCCAGAACTGTGTTGCAGGAAAATTGTAGGCTGTTACTAATTCACTGCTTAACCACTCTTAATGTTTTCAATTGCTGTGGAGCTGTGCATCTCTGAACTGTACTTGACAGGGCCTCACAGAGCCTACACCAGAGGGAATCACTGCACCCCACAGACTCATGTTTTGAGGTAAACTCAGGTTATATTATTAGTCTTCCTGTATTACCCATGCTACTGCATTTAACTCATTACACCCTAGAGATGCCACTGGTTGTTTCTGCAGTTACATCCTACTGATGCCACTAAGTGTCAAACATTGTTTGTTCATATTTGCACTAATAATTCCAAACCATGTACATACAACATATTAAAATATTTCATTTTAAAGCTTACACAAAGACAAACCCATCTACATTGATATTTGACCTCTGTCCAGTGTAGGTAAAAATATATTAATTGTTCACATAATATTTATTTATATGGTCATTAATTTCATATTTCTCTAAATATCTTGACAAACAAAAAAAAAGAGAGAGTATCTGTGTAACTTGAATGGTTGCTGAGATATTGTAAGTTGTTTACAAAATATTGTACATTTAATAGTTACTGTATTTACTGTGACTTATAAAATCTAGTTTAAGACTTGAAATCTGAAGAATACTACCAATATAAAAAATAGTTTGTGATATAAAGTTTGACATTTACATTTCTTTAGTAACTCCTATGGTTCCAGACATATGAATATTTGAAAAGGGAAGACATACTTTGTTTCTATCAAAAAGCTTAGGATCCACCCATTATAATCTACAGTGCAGACTTCTAGAGTTCCATTGGAGGGAAGGAGTTAACCTTCAACTAGTTTATAACACAAGAGACAGTTTCTAGTCCTTCTTTGGTAAACATGTCACAGCCACTTTGTACTTAAACTTGCAGCTTCTAAAACTGATTTGTGCCAAGTGTGTTGTCAAAGTTAAACTCTCACCCGATCCCATTCCTTTTTAGATGGAGGAGGGGGTAAAACTGGATATTCCTCTAGTGGGAAGTATAAATGAATTAATAGTGAATCTTCTACCTAAAACTGCACTCTTTGCTTAAATCCTATATTCCTTTCCAGCAGAATATCCCCTGCAAGCTCCCCCAAATAAATTAATTACTAGCCCTCAGCTAGATAAAATTGTACTGTTAACTTAGATACTTACATTCTTTTCAACTTTCCAGGAAACAAAATGGTAGCCCTCTGCTAGATATTCCAAATTATTAGTCCTCCACTACCTAAAATTGTACTCTTAGTTACATCCCCACAGGTAGAACTCTAGCTTAATTGGGCCATCTTCTGCAGCATGGGACCACTATCTTCATTCACACCATCTGTTGCAAGGCTGTTAGCACTAGCCACAGTGAGGTAGTGCGCTAACTTCTTCATGCTTGCTAACAGCTATGCAATCATATCTTGCACTGATTTTACATGTGAGAGGTGCAGTTGCCTTTTAAATATAGAAGCTAGCTTCACATAAAAACTTAGTGTCAACAGTAACTTTAACATCAGCATCCATAGTCACCTTACAGCATGCATCATGCCACTTACTAAGAAATAAGCTTCTCGGTGATAAGGTATTGAAATCTGTCCTCAGGCCTTATAGGCCTCTGAAACACAAACCTGACATCGAATCCCCTCAGCAATATAAAGACTGCACAACCTACACATACAACACCTTCCATCACAAGCTCTGCTAACAGGGTTCACTCAGCTGACTCCAACCCCTTATGACCCCTTAAGTCATCTAATTCACATGGAAATGCCCTACTTATTGGTGACTCCACAGTGAGACACATGCATCATTCACCAGACTGAGCAAGGAAAGGGTGAGTGTGAGCTGCCTGTCAGATGGCAAATTACATCAGATTGTCAGGGTACTCAGGTTCACCCCCATATACATGTACAATGTGGTTATTGTCAATGTAAACAACCTGAGACAAACATCCTTGGATTATATGTAGAAAGACATGGTGGAGCTATCAAGAATCGTGTTTCAGTGAGAGGAACAAAAACTTATTGGCTTGAGAGTTTATTCCTCCAAATATATATATATATATATATATATATATATATATATATATATATCTCATCATTATTTTTGTTGGATATTTCATGGTTCCTTTGAGCTTTCTTCTGCAATAGAACTTCATTTTTTTACTTGTATCCACGGTTTTAATTCTGAGCTGGAGTTCTATTCATTAATTGTAGTTTTTCTGAATTATGTTCATAAATATTTTATAGTCATCAGTATTCAAAATTAAAAGCACAGTTATGTTTTTCTTGCTCTCATTTCTTATAAATAAATATAATAATTTACTTACATACTTTGTTGTCCCATATTCAAGCCATTCATTCATAACGTTTATATCTTTTTAACCAATCATTTCCTTATAACAAATTGTACCATTCTATGCCATGTAATCATAGAGCACTACAAATATTCAGTTCTTTTAATATCAGGTCAAATTTCTTCCTGTATTTTTACCATATTTACAGAACAATCTTCACATTTTTTTTCAAATCCCATTTTCTTTTACTAAAAATAATTTTCTTCATTCTATTTTATCCCCATACATACCTTTCCACTATTCTGTTGGTATTTTCTTAGCAGAAGTATAAGCTACCCTTACCATCAAGTGTACTTACCATCCTTCCTTCATCACTTTTACTTTTCTTTCCCAAAAATGGTAACACATCCTCCTTTCTTCCCTGTAAGAAAGTATCTGTTTATAAAGGGACTATATTCTCTCCCTCATTTTGTTGAATAACCTTATTTCACAAGTAATAATACCGTTTTTATTCACTTTTTACTACTTGTTCATAATCTGCCACTCATTTTATATGCATCCTTATCCCTTCTCCAGTATTATGATTCTATGACTAAATAATCCTTTTTTATATTTTCTATATAAAGTAACCACCATTCCTCAAATGAGCCATGAAATAGCCTCATACTATAATGAATAAACTATAATTTGTCCACATTTTCCTTAAAAACCAAAGTATCTGTAACATTCCACATTAAAGTCTTAATTTCCTTCCCATTCTTTCCCTAATATACTCTTGTCGGTCTCCTTTCTCTGTCTATACCTCACACTGGTCTGTAAAATATACATCTCATTTTTTCCTCCATCAATCCCTCAAATGTAACTGTATAATCAATTTTGCCTTTTAAATAATTTTCTTGTGAGTAAACCCTCTTATTTCACCCACATTTAACTTACCCATCATTTCTTTGCACACTTTCACGTCTGATCCAATCTTTCCTATATATTTCCTTAAGTTACAATTAAAATCACCTATATATATATATATATATATATATATATATATATATATATATATATGTGTGTGTGTGTGTGTGTGTGTGTGTGTGTGTGTGTGTTTATGTGTGTGTAATAACATAACATTTAATTTATTCTAACCAAAGGGTTCTAGCTTTAATATTGGCATGTGCATAAATTATAGCATTCCTAAATACCCTTTGTCTGCAGTGTACATTATTTATAGCTACCTGGTTTTATTATAGTTATAACACTTAAAATGGCCAGGAATCAGACTAAACTCTTTTTTATTACAATGGTTAAGCACTTTTCGTTTGTGCATTGATGAAGTTTGTCAATGCACAAATGAAAAACCCTTAACCATTGTAATAAATAAGAGTTTAGTCAGATTCCTGGCTGTTTTAAGTGTTATTTCTACAGCTGGTTGTTTTTTCTGTGTGTTTTTAAACTTTATTATAGTTATGTTTAAGATGTATATGTCTTTATTCCTAATTAAGATTGCAATGTCCAAGCATACGTCCTTTCACAAACTCCAATCAATCTTTTTATCCCACATTTTTTATTTCCTTTTCTTGATCACTTAATCTGATATTTTCTAAGGATATATGTAATATCACTCAGGTGTAGCTAAATATTCTTGTGCACCGTGCCATCCCTGATCTGGCACCTATCTCAAATTTAAGTTAAAGAGAGAGAGTGAGATAGAAAAAAAGCTCCTCTTCTCAAACCCAAGGAGCACAATCAGTAAATAAATAAAGTTCTTCTTTCCTCTTAAACTTTAGGTAACTGCTTCCTGCTACTTTTGCAGCAAGGAGCTGTTACAGTTTATGCCACATATGGAACACTTACAAGGCTTTAGATCTAATTGAAAATGCAATACTGCTATTAACTTCTCAATACCATTAATGCACTGAAGATGCAGAGTACTATAGTTCTTCAGTTTTGACCACAAATGCAATACCAGCATTCATAAATGAATGCCAGCAATGCACTGAAGACTGATCAGGATTTGCTGATCATGCTCCCTGACACTTTGTACTTGGGTAGTTACCCCCTTCATCTCACCTTAGCTATGCCTCTGTAATATCATATAGAAATTTCAGACATCATTTCAAAATTATACTTTGGGCATAGTTTTTAATGCTAAGATTAACAGCCAATAACATTATCTTTTTCCTTTGTCACTTTCTCCTGAACATATTTTCATTTTCCTAACCCTTTTACCTATAGTACCTGAAACATCAGCCCCATCTTCCTCACCGTTTGCAATCTCCTTATTATGTAACATTACCTACATATTAAAAACATCAACTGTATATCTGATACTATTTACGTTAATATTATCATTTTGAATAGTTGGAACCAAAGGGGCAATATTTTCATCTTCATTAACACTATTATGAATACTTTTGTCATTACCGTTTTCAAATTTTATTTATCTAATATTAGGATCACCAGTATCACCTAAGAGCTCACAGTCAAGCTAGAAATGTCTACTTTGTCATATTTTTCTACAAGATACTTTGCAGTCATTATAGGAATGCCAAAGTTTACCACACTACCTGCAACATATTTGGACAAGTCTGGTTTAAGTGATCATCGAAGCCACAGAAAAACAAGTTTTAGCCTGCCCCCAGTACTCTAGTATTCATTTCTTATTGTTGATCACAGCAACACTAGGTGAATGAATAATTCTGCCCTAAACATTACTTAAACTGACTCAAATTTCCCATGATCTGTTTCATAATTGCTTGTTATCCAGTACTTTATTTGTGTCAAAAAGTTTCTGACATTTATCAAAAAATAACTGCCTGAATTTTATTTTAGAAGTGCCTGAAATCCTAAACTTAGAGTTTCTTTTTAAGGAAATCTTACTGCTTGCTACTTTATAATTACCAATGGACAACAAAATGACTTTTTATCAAACAACATTAGAAATTTCTCTGCCAAATCAAATGTCTTAAATGTCATTTCACAAAATGGCTCAGTCCTAAGATGTATTACAGCCCACCTGTCCCTCACTGAAAAATCAAAAAGAGAAGTCGGATGGTCCCATACAAAATATCTATAAATGGTTTCTCTAGTTTTAGACAGAATAAATACAAGCGGTACCTATTTCAAAGAAACAAAAGGTACATCACTAATGTTATGCTTCACTGTAAAGTAGTGTCCATATACATCTTTGGTTTAAGTACAACATCGTTTTACACGCACTTACCTTTTTCATGATAAAATTATTAGTCATAACAATATTATGCTTGTGCTCATTCTGAATATCATCTTGGTTTAAAATGTTCTCAGTTCCATGCTGACCTTCTGAATCTCTGTTGCATGCATCTACATCTTCATCCAGATTAAAGCACTTTTCCATTGCATCCAGTCAGGATAATGCAACATTTTCCTCAGGTTCGGTTTTGCTAATCATCTTTTGCAAGACCAAATCTTCCAAATCACCACCCTGCAGGACAAAAACCTGCAGCTGTGATAAATCCATTACTACAGCATTTGTACATTTCACAACATTTTGTACTTCAGCCAGTTCAATATTTTTATTGAAATTCATCATAGCACCGCTCTTTCCTCCACATCACCCTTCTTTCCTCTAACAGTCCTCCACCCAAAAACATAGGAAAAGAGTAAAGGAAGTTTCCTTGTGCCCTGGCCAGTACGAATACCACTTCAGGTCTCCCCTGAAAAGAAAACACTGGCCTAGTGGGACTAACCTGATCAACAAACTATAAATAAATAGATAAATATATAATGTTGAAACTAGCCGATAACCTGGTGTAGCTCTGAAGTCCACTTCCCCTTGAGAAACCTGTGGCAAATGCTCACTTCAGTGTCCCACTGACACTTCTGTTCCAATCCACCACAAATACAATGCCAAATTTAGGAACAAGCCCATTAAGTAACCTCACCCCACCCCAAGTGTAAACAAACTGTCTGCCAAAAGGCATATGTAGATACCTAGTATAAACAAACTATAAACCCAAATGAAAAAACATTTTTCACCCTTAGGGATAAACTGAAAAACTCATCTTCTAAAATCAAAGTTAAGACATTAATCAAAGAACTCAGAAATAAAATTTATACCCCTTGCATAAACAAACTATACAGCAGAAGAAAAACAAACTCCTTATCATTAAAAACAAAGCAAAAACCTCATGTTTTAAAACTTGTCTCAAGAAATTAAGCAAAAAATAAATTGAAATCCACCAGGGCTAAGTATTAACTGAAAACTGCTACCTCTATGAATGACAACCATACGTCCTCCTCTGACTACATTAAGAATCTTGGGAACAATGCCCAGTACAGTTCGAAATTTATTCATAATATTTCCCACTTAAGCCCTGAGGATACAGCAAACATATTATCTGGCAAATTGTTTCCAACTTTTCTCTCCTTGTTACTATCTCCTACCTGCCCATGGGATATACTGTCTATACACACCACAGAATTCACATCTGAATAAGACTTAAAGGCTCTCTTCAAGATAAAAAAAACACTAGCCTCTATGTGGCCTGACAATATACCAGGGTGCTTCCTTCTCAGTATTAAACACTGTCTTATGAATCCACTCTGAAATTTGTTGAACCTCAACTTCTCAAATGAATTTGAGCCTAAGGCTTGGAGAACACTTGTGGCCATCTGCCTTCATTATAGTGGATGTGCCCCTAACCCAGGTAATTACTGACCAATAAGCCTTGACAGTCCTGTCTGCAAAACAGTGAAACACATTAATATAGACCTCATAAACAAATAGGAATGTTTGTGCTTGATTAGTTAAATCATGTGAATTTCTTTGAGGAAGTCTCTAGGGTTGTGTATGATGGCAGAATGGTACACACAACATACCTCAGTCTGGCAAAGCCCTTCAACACCATTTCACATCTGGGCATCATAGACAAACTAGATGTAAATATGTCATATAGCCCACTGCATAGCAAACCAGCTCACAGAATCCATCAAATCATGATTATGGGCAACCACTACTTTAAAAAAGTTCATTACTGGTAGAGTCCCCTGGGCTTTGTACTGGGACTGCTCCTATTTGGTATCCATTTCTATGATGATCAGACTGATTTCAAGAGTCTCTGGCTGACCCTGTTTGCAGATGACCCCAAACTAGGAGCTATCATCAACCTTTCTACAGATTCCCAGATCCTTCAAGAGGTGTCAACATGTACAAACACTTGGTGCCAGGACCATGGTCTAAGGTCAAATGCTAAAAAGTGTAGCATTGAGTCGTTTGATAGACAGTAGCACTCTTGTACTTGTATAGCAAATAACCCCTTTAAAACTGATGCAGTTATTAGGAACCTGGGCACTTTGATTGACAACAAGCTCTCCTTTGGCCACCATATCTTTATGGGCATTTAAAATTCCTTCTGCCTAGCCAAGCTGATTACCGAATGAATATCTTCTAGAGCCATTGATGTTATCATTCCTCTTTACTCCTCCCTTATTAGTCCCATAAATGGATATAATGACCCTTCAGCATGTATCTGACTAAAATGATTCAACTCAAAATACCACACCTCTTCCTCAATGAGAAACTCAAGACTTGAGTTCTATGTCCTATGCAGAATGCCTGTAAACCCCATCCATGTCCTCCGTCTCATACAGACTTCTGTGGGGTGATCTCTACCTAGCTTACAAGGCCTTAAATTACCCTGTCTTGTCTGACCTTCTACATGTTCACAAAACATGTAGTGTCACTGTAACAAAAGGAGATACTGCCAGCCCAGCCAGATGGAATTTTGTAAATAATTATATGTATTTGTGAATATTAATATTGTTTATATAGAAGTGTGACAGAAGGAGATTCTGCCAGCCCAGCTATCTGGAATTTTGTAAGTGATTGTGTGTCATTTCGGAATGTCAACATGCTCATATAAGATACTTGTGTTACAGATATATTAGAACTGTATGTCATATTGTACAGATGTGTGCTGAAGAGATATTTTATAAAGTTCCAAAAAAGCAGTTACCAGTAAGAGCAGTATTTTGGATTTTTTGGAACTTCTATTTTATTTCTTACTGCTCACAATGGAGTAAGGTGACTTCTATACTGTGCTGTTGCTATTTCGTTCATTGTTACGTTAATTTCCTGGTGATCGTAAAGATGTCAAATATAGAATTAGATTATGTGCCCAGAAGTGAACACCGGGGCAGAGAAACACTTGAAACCAGATTTCGTAAATATCTAAATGGAATTTCTAATCCCTCCTGGTTCGTGCTTGAAGAAGCGAGCTTAGCTGACATCAATGGAGCGACAGTAGACATGCAAGCACTATATCGAGCGCTGGATGACATTGAGAAAGACTTCTTTAAACTGAAACGCTTACAGGCACAGCGTGCCCATTTTCGATATTGTCTTGACCATCACATAGTGCCCCGTGGCTTGAGAGTATTTTGTATGCCCAGCCAAGGCACTGAATTTCCGGAACTTTTAGCTCGTTGGCAGCGCATCAACTTAGAAACCAGTCGTGAGTATCTTAAACTCTTGATTGACTATTTTAGTCCTGAGGAAAAGAAATTGACTGACTTAATTAATTCTAAACAAAAGCATCTATTTTCTGACTTTCCTGAAAATATCATCTACCCATTATTTGAAAATTTACTTGACTGTGTTTCCGCTTACGATCGGAAACTCTTGCAACAAAAAAGAAATAAAGTGATACGTGATTTAAATGATTTTAAATTAGGTCAAGTCTTTGTTTGGCAGAGACATAGTAATGACAGACCAATTACTAATGTACATGAGGGCCAGACAAATGTTAACAATACTCATACTATGCAACCTATTGAAATGAATGCAACCAGTAAATATATGGGGAATGCTGAAAGTAATAGAGATTCAGCGCTTTCTCTAGATGTTTCTAACAGCCTGAATTTGTCTAGCCATGTAAATATGAATGTTTTAGAAACTACTAAGTCTAATCATGGTTTGCAATCTGATAGCAATGAAGAACAGAGTCCTAGTACTATAAATATAGATAATATGGAGATTGCAATAGCTGATGTACCTTGCAATGAGTTAAATGACTCTAATGATGTAATCAGATTAGTGCATTCCAGCGTACAAGAAAGTATTAATCTATACCCTGAGGTTAATGTTGTCAAGAATAAACAGTTAGTTATTTCAGAACCAGTAGTTAGACCTAAAACAAAGGATGTTAATCAGCATGCAGTTGATGCTAATTTAACTTTCCCTTTACCTGTGCGCATGGACAAAGGCCCAAGGAGGTCGCGTTCCATGAGCAGAGGAAGGCAAAAGAGGAAATTGTCAGAAGATTCTCTACACAATACCACGATAAAGAAAATGTGGGTAAAGAAAAAGTAGTGTTCAATCTATCTTCTGTTGAATTAACTGACTCTGATATTTCCTTGTTAAGTAAGGGCCTGAATTATATACCGAACACAACTGGCCGTCTTACTGATACAATTATGGATTTGAGAATATTTTGTAGAAACTTAATGTTGAAATACAATTTTAGGGATAAGAATAGCACTGCTAGAGAAGGTCCTATATTTAGGAATCTTAGTGATTATGTACCCTTGAATCATCCTCTGGTTGAGGCCTTCTTGAAAGTAACTGAGGAAGATTTACATCATTACTATGAAACTAAAAAATATAATAAATTGAAAAGATCAGATAATTTAACATTTAATGAAAGAAAAAGTTTGAATAAACTACAATTAAATGAAAATATTGTAGTTAGGCCAGCAGATAAAGGCTCTGGTGTTGTTGTCCTGGACAAAGAACATTATATGAATGCTATGCATGCTATGTTAGAGGACAAATTTTATGGCACTATTAATACATCAGATGTTTATGACACCTGTAGGTATGTACATGATACTCTTACTGACATTTATAAAAGTAAGTTAATTGATAAAAATGTCTTTGAATATCTTATGGTTGAGAAACCAATGTTGCCTCTAATCTATGGACTTCCTAAGTTACATAAAGATTTATGTAACCCACCAATGAGACCTATCGTATCTGGAAGAGGGTGGGTTACTGAACACTTATCAGTATTCATAGAAAAACATCTAAGACCTATCTTGAATAGAAATCATTTTGTTTTGCGTGACACCAAACAATTTTTAGTAGACCTTTATGAATGTGTCACACATTGTGACAATATTAATGCATGTTATTTTGTTACTTTGGACATACAATCCCTGTTCACTGTAATACCTAATGAATTAGGCTTAACCTTTGTCACAATTTACCTAAAAGAATGTAGTGACTACTCTGAAGTGTTAATAGATCTGATTGTTCACTTTCTTGAACTTGTGCTTTACAACAATATATTTATATTTGATGACAAGATTTTTAAGCAACATGAAGGCATAGCTATGGGCACTCCTTGTGCCAATAGCTACGCCAGCATGTTTTTAGCATTTTGGGAGCGAGAAATTTTATTCAAAGAAAAGTTGTTTAAGGAACATGTCATCTTTTTCGGAGATTTGTAGATGATGTCTTTTTTCTATGGAATGGAACTATAGATAATTTAGAAAAGTTTTTAAATATTATGAATAATTTGACAAATTGTTTGAAATTTACCATGCAATACTCCTATGAGAAGGTAGTGTTCCTAGATGTCTTTGTAGAAAGATTACATAATGGACTTATTAACACAGGAGTATATCGGAAACCTTGCCACAGCAATATGTTGCTACATAGGACGAGTATGCATCCACCTCACATTTTTAAAAATATAATTAAAGGACAATCTTTAAGATGTTCTAGGTTAAATCCGTCAGAAACAGGTTTAGAAAAAGACCTGTCATGTCTACGGAATAGGTTAAAGGATAGGGGTTATAAAATCAACTAAATAGAACAATACACTATTCAAGCCCTCAATTTACGTGATGTTAGAGGTAAACCTTACTTTGGCCCAATACAGGATACCATCAGAATTGATGCTCCTTCGACACTCCTGAATGTTAAATTTGTAACTAGCTACACAACAGACTTATATGAAGTCAAGAATATTATTTGTAAACATTGGGACATACTTAAGGTTGACGAAGATATTCTTAATATAGCTGGTAAAGAACCATCTTTTATATATAGAAATAGAAACAACTTAAAAAGGCTCCTATGTTATCCCAAGAGAGCTACCCAGCATGTTAACTCAGGACACACAGAAAAATGTGGCCATTGCAACTTTTGCTGCTATATTGATAGTAATACCACATTTATTCATCCAGATAATGGCAAAATGTTTCATTTTACAACATATGCGAATTGTATGACACCCAATGTTGTTTATCTGGCAGTTTGTAAAATGTGTTCATCATTCTATGTGGGTAAGACGAACCGCCCACTACGCGACAGGATAAGAGAACACATTTACAATATCAGAAAAAGTAATATACAGAATGCTCTAGCCAAGCACACTGTCCTATACAATACCCAACATGAATTTCAATTTAGAGTACTAGAAGTAATAGAACCTAATATAAGAGGAGGTAATATAGTGACATACACAGAGGAGAAGTAAAATAATTGGATTATTTTACTAAGAGCAGATAGAGGCTCAGGACTTAATGACAAAGTCTCTATCAAACCTGTGCTTAGACAACGCAGACATATAAAAATATGAGAATGTTGAATATATAGAACATAGATACTTCAAAAATATTTAATATACTTTTTAATAATAAGAAAATCTTTATCTGCATCTTATACTGTATTTATAGGTCGCCTTATTTTAGATGGCAATATTTATGATTTTTTTATATGATTTTTTACATGGTTGTTAGTAGTAATGAATGCACTGATATATCTTTGTATATGTTGCTTTAAATGTTGAATGAACTAATTTAATATGTGATGATGATTGGTTCATTTGAATGTATTCATCATATGTTTTAGTATTTAAACAGTTCATTTTAAACAAGCATTGTGATCTGATGAAGCTATTATTTAGCGAAAGCGCTTATCCATTGTTTTATCAATAAACTATCTGGTTTTAAATACAAGATTTGACCCTTGCTTTTGCTCTTGTGCTACGTTTTATTACTATATTTTATAAAGTACTGCACAGAAATGTATATGCACCATTGTAACTGTTTAGATGCATATATTTTAACAGGGTAGACTGAAACATAGGAGATTAACTTGCAAAACTTCAAAAGAATAGTTGAAATTAAGTTACTTTATCAGTGGGCCATAAACAAAAGAGATGTTATCTTTCAGTTTCAGTGCAACAGGAGACATAATGTCTAGAACTATTAAGTTTTTTTTGTATTGTCTTTAAATGTGGATTGTAAATTATTTTTATGACTTCCACCATTTGCCAAAAGATCTGAGGTCTATGTATTTTCACAGGTAGATACTAAATGCTACCAGCTGCAGAAGGGGTTTTCACCTGGGATAGTCAGATGACAAGAAGTGATGTCATGCTGCAAGATACCCCAGCTGTGATATTTGACATATTAATTTAAGAACTCTCTGAGAGAGAGATTGGGCATTTTGTATTTTGTCTTTGATCTGACAAGAACATCCACTTACCACATCTGCTTGCTTGCTCTGTAAGTAAGTTAACTAGGGTACAGTAATTTTTTCTTAGATACAGTCAGGAATATCGTGAAGTATAGCTTAGATGTTTTCTTTCTTTATTTATTTGAGACTGTCCTGCAATACTGTTTTAAATATTTCCTGCGATTTTGAACTCTGATGTAACTGTAATTATTTACTGAGTATTTTTTTGTTCTTTTATTATTTAATATATTTAACCCTTTCATTGTGGCTGGTTTTAAATATTTCCTGCGATTTTGAACTCTGATGTAACTGTAATTATTTACTGAGTATTTTTTTGTTCTTTTATTATTTATTATTTAATATATTTAACCCTTTCATTGTGGCTGATATTTGTGAGACATATTTATGTTCTGAGAGCACTTGCATATTTATTTGTGACACAGTGGGCCACTCCTAATAGCCTTGCTCTTGGTCAAACTACCATTTGGATTAATAGTAACATTATACAGTAAAATTGGACACCCTTTGTTAAGGGCCTTAAAGTAGCTGATAAAGAGTTGGCAGGTGGCAGTAATAACTACCGTATAGTTTGGGCAAAAGGGGGCACAGCTAGTAAACCTGTGCCAGCCTTTCCCAGGGGTGTGTGTGTGTGTGTGTGTGTGTGTGTGTGTGTGTGTGTGTGTGTGTGTGTGTGTGTGTGTGTGTAAATCAAATCTCAAAGAGTATGTGTGTCAGCCAGTTGGGCACGGGCACAAAACACTGGTTGAACAGAGGGGGTGCTGGAGGTCTTGGCTTGGCCTCTCAGCTGAGATCTCAACTCTGTAGCTGTGCCACTGGGGAGTTTTATTTGGGGATGTGGAGGAAGAGGGAGAAACCAGCCCCAGACTGACTGTGGTCTCTGTGTGCTCTTAAGGGGAATTGCACTTTACTGTGTGTGTACTTGTCATCCTCCCAATATACATCCCCCACTGGTGATAATGAGGCTCCTTGATTACTGCTGCCAGTGGTGGGACATCACATATACTGGTGGGCAGTGGTGGGATAGCCACATCACCGTCACAAACAACAACACCAGAGTCCTAAATTTTACAGCATCATAAATAAAACCATCAGGAGGGATAGATACCAAAGAATTCCAACCTCTGTAACAAGATCCCCCATTCACAATATTAAACAAAGTAGCTTTCTTTAAACACTATCTGGATGACTAGATGAGGAATCACAAATATACCCATGGGCTTGACCCCTCAGGCTCTTATGAAAAGGGGTAATATAGTGAGAAATGCCTTTGGGTAGTCCACAAATAATCCATCCAGATCAACTGCCAAGTAATAAGTTATGACAAAGGATTAATCCCAGTACATTCTGTAAGTCACTGTCCTCTATCCTAACCAATTCACTTTTACCACAACCCTCTGTAATCTACCAGCTAACCAGATAAACAATTGAGTTTCTTAGTTTTGTTCCTACTTGCCTCCTGGATGGGAATGAGTCAAAAGCCAGTACTTCCTTGTTACGTTCTCCTGTAACTGGATCAGGTTTATCTAGTAGCTCCTACTGGCCATAAACCTATGGCTGTCCTGCATGAATACAACCAGACTTTTCCCTCAGGATTCCATCAATAACATTTTCTGCCTCTTCCATTAGACTAAGCCCATAGTTCACTGGATTTTTCTTAACTCTCTGCCTTGTACAATGGTATTACGGTTACTATGATATGGTCCTCAGGCAGTACAGCAGTGACTACCATACCTCTAAACTGTCCAGATTTTCGCAGAATGTCCAGATTTTTGTCTCATATTTTTCATCTGTTCTTCACAAAATTTGTGTTTTTTGGCAAATCATTGAGGACTGACGTCACTAAATAATGACATACATTTGAGTTTCAGATTTCATATCATTGAGAAAATGCATGCTAACATAAATCCTGTTATTCTAGTAAAATTTTAAGTTTGTAAGAGCAATATTTAAAATCTGTACCCATTTCTAGTCCTCTCCGCATTATTTTAGGCTTTGTCCAGATTTCTTGTGCTAAGAGGTTGAGACGTATGGTGATCAGTGATCTGTTGAAAACCTCAGTCATGGGATCGGTTAGCACACTTGCCAGATTCCTGAGCAGACTTGGAGTCTGCCCATCTGAGCCCCCTACTTTATGCTTTTTTATGAAAGATATTTCTTCCAAAAATTCTTCCATATCTATCCTGTTTGTTTTTCCCACTCTGCCCACTGTCTCCCCCAGCATGTCCCCTTTTGTCTTTGCTTTCGACTAAAATGAAGTATCGATTCAGCAGCTTTACTTTTCTCAGTCTTTCATGACCTTCTTCTATCTTTGAAAACAAAACACAAAAGGAGCTCACCAACGCTGATGTTAACAAAAAACTCCAGTTTTCACTTCAAGAGTTTAATATTCAAAACAAATGCTGGATCCAAATGTAAGCGCTTTCACGTTCAAAAAACATTTCATCAGAAAGTCTGATGAAAGAAAGTCTGATGAAACGTTTTTTGAATGTGAAAGCACTTACATTTGGATCCAGCATTTGTTTTGAATATTAAACTCTTGAAGTGAAAACTGGAGTTTTTTGTTAACATCAGCGCTTTGTGTTTTGTTTTCGAGTATATACTTTTCTTGAGGAGCACTTCACCCAGCAAGTCGTGGTTCTGTTGATTCTTCTATCTTTGACCAACCTTACCAAGCCTGCTCCACCCTCCCTCCCTTCATTTCATTTGCTATTTACCTGAAGATGCATTAGTCTCCCTCTCAGCACATTCTGCCAACTCCCTTTCACTTACGTTTTTTCTGCTTTTCTGCTTGATTCCTTTGATAAGCCACCTAAACTTTCACCACCTCTTGTATGTCCATTCTGTTTCACTAATTACTAGCCTATTCTTTCTGTTTATCCACATTGGTTGCCTTCTCTTTTCACCTCTTCCTCAAATTCCTATCCATAGCCCTTTGTACTGCATCCATTTCCCATTCCATAACTTGTTTAGTCCTTCAGTTTGTCCATAGTTTCTTAACTCTTCTTTAGCCTCACCCCTAGTTCATCATAATCTACCTCCACTGAATTCCACACCATCATCGTCTCTCTGCTCTCCCCCATCACTCAAAACCACACATGGGCGTAACAACTATTGGTAATGGTGCTTCCACCAGGACATTCCTGACACTCTCTGCCTTGGACAGGATAACATCCAGAATTCTATCCTTTTTTAGTATGGGTCTACACCACTTGGATGGACCCATTATTGTCCAAGACTTCCATCAACTCCTGTTCTTTCACTCCACCCTGCAGTTTGGAATATTCCAGTCTTTTACTGGAATAGTCAGAGCCATGTGACTGTAACCCTCATCCCTTTTACCATACTCCTTTATTCTTTCTTTCAGTCTCTCATCCCTATTCTCTGTCATGTCTGGGGGCAGATATACTCTACCAAGTCACCAGAATTCACTCTCTTCATCTAATTTAACCACCATGGCTCCTACCCTAAGTTCTGACCCGGCTTCCTTCGTAAGCTGGTGTCCCTTTTCCTCTCTGCCCTCATATCTGATACCATTCTTTGTATAGAATACTGCTACAACTTCATCCTTCCCTACTCTCTCTCTCTCACTTTCTCCATCTCATGCCTAAATGGGCCTATATAATTTTGTCGAAAACACAAACCATCGAATACCTATTTATCCAACTCAAATCAAAAGATAAATTTAGAGAATGATCATTTTTGCTAATTTTTTCCCCAGAAAACTAACTAGTGGACCAACCTAGTGACTGTTACAAGAACTACATAATTTAACACTTACCCATGTAGGGGGCTGCATCTCCCACACCCCCCTAACTAAATATACAACTTTGAGATTCCACTACAGTGGGGAAAAGGGGAAATTCCCAATGATGGCCAAATAGTTTCCCTGGGGAAAAAATTGCAAAAGTGATCATTCGCTTAATTTAGCTTTCGATTTACTGAGTTCAGTAAGTAGGGATTCAATGGCTTATGTTTTCGACAAAATGAAGTGTACCCGCCTAAACTACCTATACCCAGACATCACTGTATCTTACCACCGCTTGTTAATGACACATGGCTTACTCCAGTGGTAATCTATTCACTGTGCAACACACACAAACCCACTTTAATGTAGGGTTATCATTGCAATGATTTACATATCCCTAATCCCCCTCCAAATGATTATTTCACTGCTAGACAGCTATTTATTCCAGTGTAAGTACACTGTATGCCAAGCACTATATGCTTTATTAGGAATATTATCTTGTTCAGGTTTACTTTTGTTATATTTTACTTGAATAGACCTGTGTTTACTTTCATTAATTTATTTTCTAATTGACTGACTGTGCTGCATTCTCAGTCACTTTGTATTGAAATCTGCATCAGACTACAGAAAACACATTTACCCACTACAAACTATTTCTGCCCATGACTGTATGGGTCCAGATGACAGAGTGTCAGGAAGTATTTGGACAGCTGTTTAGCCTACAGTTAATACAAGCACAAGTTCATTAAATGTAACATATTTCCAGTGAACTAAATACAGTTTAAAAATGTATATCTTAGACTCAGAAAACTCACATTATATGATGAAAGCATAATAACAGCAAAAAATGTAAAAAAGATGCATGATCTTTAAACAAAATTTGTATATCCAAACATACCGTAAATATAAATCATAAATTGTACAAAACATGCAGTTCTAAATCACTGCCACTGAACTGTTCTGTCAGACCCCAAGCTCTGAACCACAAGCAGACCATTGTAGACATCTGCAAATAATCAGTGAAAACCACTATGTTCTCACAAAGCTGTAGAGCAACCCAACACATTTGAATTGCTTAGTAGATCTTGATGCTAACTCAAAAGTTAACAAACTTGCCTTAAGAACCAGGAAAAAAAATCTAATCAAACTTCTCATTTATAGCTAAAACCAGTCCAAACATTCTTTAATTCTTTGCTTTAAATGCATTTAGTATACATCAGAAATTATCATTAATCTCCTTTTCTATGGGGTTGGGGTGTTTCATGTACTATTGCCACATGTCTTGATTCAGAGACTCTTCAACAGTCATGCCCCACTGTTACAGGTCTTCTCTCATGCAATTAATCCATCTCTTGACGGGACAACCTTGTCTCTTCTCACTTTCTTCTTCTTCGTTCTGTCCTAAATCTGCCTTGCCAAATTATCTTCTGCTTTCCTGAACATGTGATCAAACCATGGCAATCTGTTCTTTGACTTTCTGTGCAGCTATTTTGGTTCACTTGCACTCATGTCTCCATCTGTCTCACAGTGTGCTTCATGAGCACATAATTTCCATCACCACAAACTTCCTCAGCTGCTCAACCTTCACTGCCTAGATTTTTTTGCCATACAGAAGCAACAGTCACACTTTTCAGATTGTTCGGCATTCTTTTGTCACATAGAACTCATGACATTTTTCCAGATACTTGAAGCTATTAACCGGTTCCACTGTTTTCACTTTATCTCAATTTTCAGCTTCTTCTAATTTCTCCATTTGCTGCTATGACCTCTGTTTTTCTGTACTCATTTTCAGCCTGTGAGCCTCCAGTTCAATTCACTATCATTTGCTGAAGTTCCTGTTCAAAGTCTGCTTATAGTGACACATCATCTGCATTCAGTAGTTTTTTGTTGATATGACCACTTTCCATCACCATATAATTAGGAGTGGGCGCAGAGCTGAACCCCGATGTACAACAAAGGATAAATAAATTAATTAGTGACTCGATTGTAGGGGCAGCTGTTATCCAGTTGTTCAGGTGTAAAAATGCTGGCTCCCATCAAACTAGGGATTCACTAGAAAGGCAGCCATGCATTTGATCGGCATTTGGGGGGAGGGGGGGCTGTGGTGACAACAAATAGAGGGGTCCTAAATTAAAAGTGACTGGCTCCCACCCTGAAGTAAAGGAACTTTCTGGAATCCTGGGCTGTCATAATATACAAGTAGGCAACAGGGAGGTCCACCAAGCACATCTAGTCTTCCTTCTGTAGACATTGAAGGATAAACTACACCAAGACCATCCACAACTTTGTCTTTTCAATGAGAAAGTGTAGGCCGGAGACATCTAAGACTGGCCTGCAGCCCTTTGATTTCTTGTAAACAAAAAAGAATGTTTAATAGTGTCTACTTTGGTTATCTGGAATGGTGGATCCTCTTGGTCTGCACTTTTACATAAGACATTTTTGACCTTTAGTTTAGCCACCACCTTGTCAAAGGGTGGGAAATTGAGAAGAGGAAAAGATAATAGCTAAAGAGGGGATACAAAGTGAACAGTGTAGTCAATAGATGCTATCTCCCTAATCCACTTGTATTACATGATGGCCTGCCACATAGAAAAGGTGCAGGGAGATGTCTCTTTCCTCCCCCTAGGACAGCCTTTGTCATGGGACAGTCAAGCAATTCTTCAGACATTCTGTGGTTGACCACCCTGAAGGGAAGGTTGTGAAACACTTAATGTTGCAAACCAACTCTGCCTCTAGTATGGCATCTATTCTGGAAATCTCTGCAGCTATGCTGGCTTTTATCAGAACACTGCTTGAATAAATGCTGTTGGCCTTTTTTAAACCTCAAATTCTGAGCACTCCTCTGGTTAGGGGCAAATGTCCTCTGAGGACAGGAGTGCTTCACATTAATAACTGAGAGTGCCTCCTATTCCTGTTCATTCTTCTTCAGTGTCTCCTTCACATGTGGACCAAAAAGAGTGTATCTGTCATAGCAGGCATTGGTGAAATATGCATTAAACTATTCTGCAAAACTGTGGTGTCTATACCAGGCATGTCAACATATAGCGATTGCCCACTCCTGCTGTGCAAGTTGCTTTATTACCCGCATAGTGCAGGAGTTGCATGAATAGATTAGTTGTATTTACTATAAATGCTAGCAGAGGCTCCAGCTTAATACACAGATCTTCATGTCACATCTCTTTCAGAATGTCAAATGCCCAGTCAGGTTATACTGAACAGGAGTCATAAGTCAGATAACTAAGCATCTGAAAGGAATAGGTACCTGCCAGGTTAATGTACTTTCGAAATTAGTCCAGTGCCCAAGAATTTGTCAAGGGAGCATTACTCCCAGCATTCACAGTCCTTGGGGAGCTTGAGAATTCTGTCTGATCTTCTCAGTTCAGAAACTATCATGTTGGGTACCTGCTAAGCTTTCTGTATGACAAGAGAAACTATCTTGCCAGTTAGTGGGGGTCACCCAAGAGGTCGATAGGACTGAATTTGGGATCTTTAAATGTTTGAGCAGATTCACTGTTGCAGTACAGGTTCCCTCCCTCCTTCCCTGTGCTACTCTTCTTCTAAGTCTATATCAGGAGTGGGGACCTCTGTAAGGAAGTCATTATGCTTCTTCTTACATTGGCACATTTTGGGAACACTTGGAGAGGACTTTTTCTGGTGGGATGAAGAGAAATCTAAGCTTCACTGGATGCTGCCTGCCTATCATTAAAGTAGTTTTCTATCTCTATGTGGGAAAGATGAGGGCAAATTACTCAAATACATGGACATCCTGGGATGCAATGAACATCGATGCAAACTCTAGGGGGATCACAACAAATGAGAATGGTTATTGTAGAGCCACTTCTGATTGTTATAAGGTGAACATCAAAGGTCTCAGTGCTGATAAAATGTTTACATTGAATGGATCAACACTGAGTATGCCAGTCCAAATTTCAGCACAGAAGGGGGTATCTGCAGTGAGGACAGTTTAAATTCTGAGGAATCACATGTTGTTAACAGCTGTCAATGGAAATAAAGTACAGTTGTGTTAGAAAGTTACCTTATTTGAAGATGTTTAAGTAGACTCACTGTTGCAATACTGACTCTTGTAATCCCTGACTGCAGAAGCCTGATGTCTAGCCTGAATACCAGAGCTCTTTGCCTTTCCCCTTCGGGCCCAGCAGATTCCATCCACTACCAATGTCCTGGCATTATGGAGTATGAAAGGGCATTGGCCTATGCAATCATCTTGTCTCTTTCATGCCCTAGCAAGTTTAGGAGTTGCTCCTAGAGGCCAGACCATAACACACTCAAGAATGACATGGCCCATGTGGAACAGCACACTAGGAAGGACCCTCAAGACTGGAATTAGTGGCTTCTACTAAACTTTGAAGATGAGAGTGCCTGATCTGGAGAGATGGAGAGAGAGAGAGAGAGAGAGAGAGAGAGAAAGGGTGGGGAGGGAGGAAGGAAACTGGTATCACAATAGTGAATCTACCTGATTATCTGCAATAATGTTAAGTTCCAAATACAAATCTCTTATGTTCTTTGTGATTCACTATTACAATACTGGCTCTCAGGATGACTCCCAGAGCTGAGGAAGCAAATGGGTGTATAGTATATTATACTGGCAATGGACACAAGCCCCTGCGAAATGGTGGTAGTAAATCCTACCCAGATCTGGAGATGAAAGTTACGTTGTAATGCTTGGCAAATGTGTGTGTAGGTGATCAGTTATCTACTTCCAAAACTACTTGTGTGGTCACCATTCTAAGGACATCTGTATTGGTAGCTGTGCACTGGTAGAAGAATCTCTCACCCTATCTGATAATGGTTTATCATAATGAGTATAACAGAAAGCATAGCAATGGGTTATCCATTTATATATGGTTTGCTTGTAGATAGGCTTTCCCTTTCTGCCTTTAACAAATGCAATAAAGAGCTGATCGTAATTCCTACATTGCATTGTCCTTTTTATATAGAATCTTAACTGTCTGTGCACTTCTAGAGAATGCAAGATTCTTTCCCCCACCCCATCCCCAAGGGGAGCAAAAAAGGTAGGTGAATGCCTTAGGTTAAGGGAAATTAAGTAACTTATTTAGGCATGAATGATCAAGTGGTATAGAAGGTGCTCCTGTATTTGTGACACACCAGGAAAGATTCTCTGCACATGAAAATTTGCAATTCTGCAATTTGACTTTCTGACATCAAAGCTACCAAATAGTAGTTTTCCAAGATAGGAACTTTATAGGGGTGGAAGCAGCTATTTCAAAGGGGGAAGAGTAAGTTTCTTCTGTATACATTTAAGGCTCTCATCATGGAGCATTTTTTTTCTGTGGCTTCTGATGCAATACCCCTTTTAGTAACTGTTTCGCTGGTAACTGGGAGAAAAGTCGGGGGGTGTTAAAGAGGCAGATGAACAAAAAAGGTCTGACATGAAAGTGAGTACTAAAAGCACCTTTGCTGATATCGGGTCCTGTCCATTATCATAGCAACAATGGGAGAGCCTCTTCCACATACCAAAGTAAGATTTCCTAGTGCTGTGTCTGTTGGCCTCCCTCAACATGTATAAAAACCTCCTTAGGAAATGTGGCCCTGGAAGAAATGAATGCTAAATCACACACACGTTTGTCAACTTTAAAGTCTGCAAGCATAAGAGAAACTGAGCACCTTGTTCTGCATTATTAGATCCACATGCTGAGACAACATAATCAGTTCTTCCCTTGCTAATCTCAGCAGAAGGGAGAGCCAATGCAGCCTGGTCCAAAATGGTGTTATCAGTAATATTTTTGGCCCCGCATTGCTTACATTTTGTAATACCTTGGGGATCATTGGTACATTTATTTATTTTATTTATTTTACATTTGTTTACCGGGATAGTCCGACTGGACCAGGTCCATTTACAGCAGAGGCCCGGCGAGAAAAGCTCCACATTTATATAACAATTGGACAAAACATCAGACAGAAATGTAGTGAATGAAGTAATAAAAAAAAACAATATGGGTACCATGATCACCGAGGGAAATGTCATGCTAGAGATAAAGAAATTAGAGTTGTGGTACTGTAGCATATATACAGTAAGTAAACTAGGAAGGAAGGTAAATGAAGAAGCAAAATAAATGTTATGTAATACAGGGACATAGACAAGTGTTCATAAGATGTGATTTAAGTGAGTTTTTGAACAGTATGGTAGCGGATGCAGAAGTCAAAGAAGAGGGGAGGCTATTCCAGGTTCTAGATATGGTGTGGGAGGATAAGGCTTTTCCAGCATTATTGTTAGCCCTTGAGATACAGAGTAGTGTTTTTCAAAGGAACAGAGAGGGTGATTAGCTTTGTAGTGAGTGAGAAGCTGACTTAGTGCTGGGGTTTTATCAGAATGTTTCAGGATGTTATAGGCAATGATTAGTTGGTCGACAATCAAAAATAGAGGAATAAGGCAGCACAACTGCAACCAACCAACAATGTAAAACGAAGCACCTGGAACCACCAATATAATGAACTTAGACTTAAACAAAAATGCACATCAAAAGAAACGCTTAACTTGTTCACCACATTTTTAGTCAACCATGTAACTTCATCAGAAAAAAACACTTCATTAGTTCCAACCCCCTTATTATATGTGCTTCACTAAACCAATTATCCAATCACTTAAACCCATAAAAAAATTACTTTCAAAAAGACAGTCACAAAAGAAGCCTTAAAAACATTTTTTTTAAATATTGCATCAAATATGAATAATCCTCACCCATTAATATCTTACTTGGTAAAAAACACAATTATCCTCAGCATAAAACCATCAATACAATAACTATGCATTTTAAAAAAGTTATTTAAAAAAGACCTATCATGAAATATTATTCTAAAATGGTAACAGATCTCCACCATGTGGTAAAACATGATTACACATAAATTTTTTTTCTAAAAAACTACAATTATCTATATATGAAATAAATAGAAAGGAACATAGAAGCATCTACTATAAAAGGACCATACTGACATCAAGTAATGAAAAACATTACCCCAAAATTAAACTCACAATCTTGCAGCTCTTAGTTTCAATACAGGCACCATAGACATATATTCATTCAGTCCTGATGCCCTGCAAGCCTCCAAGATCATTTGCCAGTATAATTCCCTCACCTCTATTCTATTTTCCCAGTCCCCTCCCCTAATATTATGTGGGATTACTTCAAGTACAAAGAACATAAAATTAGCCTCTTCACATACTATGCTATGTTGTATGGGGCATTATTCAAATCCTGCTTTCGAATCTCATACCTATGTTCGTAAATTCGTCTTCTAAATACGCTCTCCATCTTTCCCACATAAAAAGAGGAACACTTTTTACATTCAGCCAAGTACACTATTCCTTTCGTATCACAATTAGCATACATTTTGCTTAACAACAGTCTATCTCGATAGTGACATTCTTTGTTCATCACAAACCTACACTATGTGCATCTGCCACATTTAAATGTTCCTTTTTTCCTCTTGTCTCACCTTTGCTTGCACTTTTTTCTAAAATATTTTTAATATTCCTATCCTTTCTATAACTAAACATAAAGGGCTGCTTAAACAATAATATTAGGGGGAGGGGACTGTGAAAATAGAATAGAGGTGAGGAAATTATACTGTCAAATGATCTTTAGAAAAATATTTCATGATAGGTTTTTTAAATAACTTTTTATAAATGCATAGTTATTGTATTGATGGTTTTATGTTAAGAGGATAATAATTGTGTTTTTTATCAAGTAAGATATTAATGGGTAAAGATTATTTACATTTGATGCAATTTTTTTAAAAAAAATGCTTTTAAAGCTTCCTTTGTGATAGTCTTTTTGTAAGTAAATTTTTTATGAGTTTAAGTGATTGGATAATTGGTTTAGTAAAGTACATATAATAAAGGGGTTGGGACTAATGACGTGTTTTTTCTGATGAAGTTACATGGTTGACAAAAATGTGGTGAACAAGTTAAGCGTTTCTTTTGATGTGTATTTTTGTTTAATAAAGTCGAAGTTCGTTATATTGGTGGCTCCATGTGCTTCGTTTTGCAATGATTAGTTGGTGGTAACTGAGTAGTTGAGGAAGTTCTAACCATTGTAGGTCCCTTAGAGCCTGACAGTGGTGGGTTCTAAAAGAGGAGTTGTTAGCAAACTTGGCAATTTTATTACAGCATGACTCAGGTTTCTCAAGATCAAGTTTTCTGGACAGGGTAACAATTGGTGCTGTATACATTAGCGTGGACAATAGGTGAGTTTGGGCTAGGGTGATTCATGCCTGATCTGAGGAATCAAATACATGAGGAAAAGCATACAGATACTGATCTGCCCATGGAATGGAAAATGCATCTTGTCACACAAGCTTCTCTTGTGGGGATCCTGGTGCAATGTTTGCTCACTTTGTTGTTTTCTGGAGAAGTAAAAGGGTCTCTTTTGGGCACAGCCCATATATGGACTAAATCCAAGAACTCTTCTTTTTTAATATCTATCTACTGGATCATATTACTTTAGCTGGTATTTGGTGAAGACCATGAATGCAGTAGGAGGAGGAAGAGGGGGAGGAATGGAAAGTGTTGGAGTGGCTTCTTAGGGGGAGGAAGGGGTAGCCAAGCTGCATCATGGTGGGCCCTAGGCTTTTCTTTTGGTTTTACATTATATTGTTCTCTAATCTTGCCCTATTCACCACCCTTATTCTTGTCCTGTCTGGGGCATATAAGACAAGATTTGGTGGGAATAAGTCCTGCTAAAGACAGGAGCCTTGGACTGAAAGTGGTGCTTGACTGAGTTCATGGGTTTGCCTTCCTCCTCCAGTCTTTTGAAGACTCCTTCAGCAGGGGGTCTGAAGAGGGGGCCCTTATCCAAAATGGTATTAAGGAGCTCTGTCTTCTCATGCTCAGGAAGGAGGTGATTCTTCAGTCAGACTTTTCTTTTAAATCACTGACTCAGTAGCTTTTGCCCTGCAAGATGTTTGGAAACATGAGCAGAAAGGTCACACAACTCCAACATCTTCTGCTTCAAACCCTTATCCAAGATCCCCTCTCCTTTAGTCCTCATCCTTTCTTGCAGGATTTGTTAATAAATTAGCACATGCATCTGGAAGCTCAAAGCTTAGAAGGGCAGAATTTTATACTTTTCTCCCAAATCTGTCAAGCATTCTACTCTTGCTGCCATTGGTAATTGGGTTCCTAGATGGAGCCAAAGTGGATTCCTTGCTGTAATCCAGGGATGCCACAGCTGCATCAGCTAAAGGGTTCTTACATAAGATCTTACTGAACTTATTGATGTATAAAAGTAGCCAGGTTTCATATGAGCAGGGTGGAGTGAATCTGGCTTCATAGATTGACAAAGACATCTCCCAGGATATCCATGTCTGGAGGAAGAGCAATTGCCATGGGCTCAGGCAGGACCACAAAATCACTGAATCTAAGCTGGGCCTCTGAGTATTTCCTAGATTCCTTATGGAATTCACACTTAATGTTATGAAAAAAGGTGTCCGCAAATGAAAAATCTTCTTGTGGTGCGGAGAAGATAATGAGCCCTCAGTGGCTGACTTACAGGAAGAAGCAAAAGGAAACAAACCCCACAAAAGCCAGTTCACCTACTCTGAACTTGCAGTATCCAAATTCTCCAAAGTAGGTCTCACTCTTATTTTTTTAGAAGAGCCCCCTGACACCACATTTCTGCAGCCAGCTGCCTGGTCTTAAGGAAAGATAGAAGTCCTAAGCCCACTGAAAAAGTTGTTGATTACGAGCCAAGGAGTAGATGGAGTTAAGGCTTTGTTTGATCTAGTTCAAGGTAAGCTGGAGGGCATAGGTTTAGACTTTAGTGCTTTAGGCCTCCAAAACTCAAAATAAAATTACTTTGGAGGACTCAGGGAGTGGGAGGATGACTGAGACCTCAATTTGGTCTCAGGGAACCTCCTCACAAAATAAGGGTAAGGAGACTCCTTTCTCACCCTCAGAAACAATAAAGCAAGCCTCTAACACTAAGACCCCTTCAGAATTGGCAGGCATTTCAATGTCTTTGGTACATGTGCACTGCCAACTGTATGTTAGCCTGCACAGTGGTTGTACCAGAGACATTGGCAATTAATGACTTTGAATTTGGAGCTGTGAAAGTGCTCACCATGTCTGAAGCTATTGGACTTAAGAAAACCAGAGCCATCCAATGGACTGTCCACCTTAGGGTTGCCACCTTTTCAAACGGCCAAAGTGGGACAGTTTCGGGACACACATCAGATTTTACAGGCTGGGACATACCCAAGGTCAGTACAAAGGATAGAACTTAACTTGTTTGCCTAAATAAAAGCTTATTCTTGTAGCAGTTTAGTTGTTTATTCTGTTTCTTGTAACATTTAGGTATTTTCAATACAGAAATAACTATTTTATGCAACTATTACATAAAATATGGGACATAATTATGTCCTACAATCTCAGGACATTTGCCATTTTTAATATTTTTTGCCAGGACACAACTGCCTAAAGAGGGACTGTCCCTCGCAAAGTGGGACAGGTGGTAACCCTAGTCCACCTTCATCAGATGTTTTTCTGCATGACACTTATCAGAATGTTTTATTTTCTGAATCAGACTTTGAGAGACCCTGGATGACACCACAGTAGTAGACACACCCCCCACTTATGAGTTAGAAACTCCCAGAGAGATTTATCTTTTCTCCTGATTTCCTCAGGGAGAAGCTGGCACATTGCAGGCAACAGTCGATGTAGAGCTCTAGGCTGAGGTAAAAGGACAGCAGGAGTGAAAATCTTCATGGGGAATCTTCCTGCTGCAGTCAACACAACAGTTCATTTTAGCAAATGTATCTGAATCTGAATCATTACCAGACATGAAACTATCAATGACAGTACTAAAAGAAAAAAGAAAATTCCCTTAGCGGGTAATTATCATTCCTCTGGATGTAGGCCAAGCAAAGGACTGACAATGCTGAAGGTATGCAACCATACTGAACTATATAGAAAAAAAAAAGAGATTTAAAGATGACATAAGACAAGGTCTCTTTAATACCACTAACATCGTTATACAGCATGGGAGGGAGCCGGCTAAAATCTTGGGGGATACAACAGTAGAAGTCAAGTCAGTTGTCAGGCTTCTTGCAGGCAAGATAACTCCAGTTTGACAAGTTCAACAGTCAACCTCTTTGATTTATTTTGGAATTATAGTCTGTAACCTTTTTAATGATTTGCAAGACCGCTCTTATTTTGTGTGATGCATTTACATTGCATTGCAAAGGCAGACAGCTAGCTATTCTTTATTTGTGATAGGAATGGATGGAGTCAAGGATGGGGAAGAGTTGGAGTGGGCCATTTGGAGATAGGGAAGGAGATGCTGTTCTAAATCATAATTTCTGTCTCTGGTTGTTGTGGCCCTGAGGGCCCCCAGACATGCCTTTGGAAGCTTGCTATTTCTTTTTTTGTCGACCCTTCCTTTTTTTGGGCTTTATTCTTCTCTTGTTTGGAATAGAAGGAATAGCTTTTGAGGGGGTAGTTTCTCATATATCTGGGTGCTAGGGAATGAAAAATGTCATTGACAGAATGCATAGCTTCCCACTCCTCTGCAGAGGATAACCTGGTAAGCTCCTTATCCAGACAGGCATCAAGGCACACCACTTTCACAAGCTCTGGAAGGGGCTGAGTCCTCAGCCAGTCATATATCATAACAGTTGCCCTGCAAGACACAGCTACAGCATTTCAGGCAGATTTCATGGACTGTCTGACAACCTAGAAACTGGGATTGCATAAGTAAGGCATCTTCTTTCAAAGATACGTATCCTCTATCCACCTTTTCTTCTATCACAACTCACCAAGAGGGACTCCTGCAATTTTAACATCTAAGAATGTCATTTGAGGACCATTATGGCCATGGTGTCTGAGCTGCAAGTCTTTTCTCTAAACATTTGCCTATTTTGCTCTCCCTGACATTGGGAAGTGGGGCTTCTGGCTGCAGCCACATTGGATTCCTTCCTGGAATCGAGACACCACTGCTGAATCAGCAGTGAGATTGTTATACAAATGTACGTGTGAGTCATGGACCCTATAAAGGTGGTCTGGCTTCCTGGGAGCAGTGGGATGGGAATCAGGATGCAGAATAAAAGGCATCATCAAGGATTTCTAAAATAGGAGGGCTGGCCACAGCTTTTGTTCTGGCAGACCCAGAAAATGTCTGTATCTGATATGGGTCTGAAGGAACTCCTTAGCGCCCCACTTGAAGGTCTCCTTCATCCTGTGAAGAACACCTTCAGATAAGATATCCTCATTTGGTAAGGCTGAGGAAAAGCTTCATAACAAGCTGGGACATTTAGCTCACATAAGCTAGGTCCTCCATCTCTGAATCTAAGGCAAGTGATTCCCTCTGTGGAAAAAGCTTACTTTTCCTTTTTTTAGAGGGTAGCCCTATCATTGAAGGTTCTTCAGAGGTTGGAAGCTTAGACTTCAGGAGTTCATAAAATCCTAGGCAAACTTGAAGAAACTGTGGAGGGACGCTGGATAATGAGGTCCAGTCAGCACTGGCTGGAGCAAACCAATCAACAGCTATTTGAGGTTCTGTGTCTTTATCTGCCATTTTCCTCCTGATTTCATCCTCGTTTAGTACCATCAAGTGGTTCAACTCCAATTTTCAACTTACTCTCCTGGTCAGTTACTGGGCTTCTCTCTCTCTCTCTTTCATATTTTTCTTTGAAGCAATGGGAATGGTTTCACTAACACAGCCTTCCCTGGCGCCAGTTATTGTTAAGGGCTGCGAAACTGAATCCCCTTCAGCTTTCTGGTTTGTTTTCTGTTGACCAAACTACATCTCCTCCACCACCTTTGTCTGCATCCATATGTCTTTAACTCACCAGGAAAAAAACGCACTGAGAACTGCTGTATAAAAGAACAAAAATATTGGTCTAGCCTCAAGGCATTCTCTGAGTGTTGGTATGAATTTACTTCTTTCTTGTCTAGTGTACAATGAATAATCATTTTCCACAAAAAACTCTGGTGTCACCAAATTACAGTGCCTTTCCCTTATGATGCATTTTACTCAGGAGCTTCTCCTTTTGGTAGCTCATTTGCATCTTCACCAGACTAGGTCTTGGCTATTTTCTAATGGCAAAATTTAGGGCTCTCTCAATTATCAGTTTTTACAATTACACTCTAGTCCAGTTACTTGTTTCCTCATAAAACTGGAATAATCTTGATGTTCTCTGCTATCCCAGACAATCTGGAAGACTGTATATCTATGCATCATCTATAGGCTCTACTATTTTTGAAACACTTGTTTTCTTTTTCTTGGAAAGCCTCAAGTTTCTGTCATTCTTTCCTTTATATTTCTGACTTCTGCAATCCAGTTAATCAAATATTTCCTTAGCGCTTCCTTTATTTTCTAAGTTGCTGGAGGCCATATCCTGTAATGGGGGTACAAACTGATCTGCTTACTGCTAATCAGCCATTGTTCTCAACTAAAACTTTTACTTCTGCTTTTCTCACTGACTTCTCCAAACATTTTCCAGTTTTCTTCCTTTTTGACGTTAAGCTGTTGTACATGCATACCAGTAATCAAATTAATCCAAGACCACAATGACATGTACTGGTTATTTTTGGTTTTCTCATGGAGACAGTCCTAGTTTATGTGTTGCTCAGGGCTGCCATTCCAAGACTCCTAAATTGTGTCATTACCTAATATCTTAGGTGGAACTAAGGATTTAAGTGGGTCCAGTGGTTTTAAATTAACCTTTTAGAAGTTACATCTGATAGTGCTAATTCAATTCTCAAATTAAAGTTGGGAAATTAACTTGTAAATTATAGCAAATATGTTAGTAAAAATTCTTAAAGTTCAAAAAGGTAATATCTCTATTTCTTCACCATAGAAAAGTTTCACTAACAATGACATCAATAACCCATTTAGCCCTAATTTACCACTGGTTACATTTATACTTAAATGACAGCTATTAATCTTACTTACCTCCTGCCAGACACAATGAATGCTACTGAAAAAAAAATCTTAATGATCACACAAATTTAACTGTAGTTTGCCAGACTCATTGTTTATATTAAAATTGGCCTTCAGGAGTATCTTCCAGTCTTTTTAACATCTCTATTAACTCACACGTTACAGAATACCAGTGTAGAGACATTAATAGAAAATAAAAAATTATATTCTCATGCAGTGTGAGTGCTTTCTTTTTAACAATTATCATTCACTCCATTAATTGAAAGTGCACAATTCCTGCCTTCCCTTAAACCTCGTTCTTCCTCCTGAACATTATTCTGCATGAATTGTTCTAACACTTTCAATATATTTCTGTGTAATTTGCTCCTTCCCTTTTTTTAAAGATCCCATCTCCACTTATTTTATCTCCTTTACAATATTCACTAATTCAATTACAATGGGTTTAGATTTTGATTTCTTTTTTCTATCAGTTGGTTTCATGATACAACCATTTGCTCCACCAAAACATCTTAAAAAGTGCTATACGGGAAACATTTAAAATCTGCCAACTCGTTATACTCCCAAAAAACATGTTGCCGGTACCTGTCTCTCTTTCCAATACACCACCAGCATTTGCTTTCTACCTGAGGAAAAAAATCACTGAAGTCTGATTAAGGTTTAAAAATATATATGCAAATACTTTCTTTTTTTATACACCTTTATTGAATTATCAGTTGTGACATAGGCACACTTCCTTTTATATAAAAGTAATCAAACTGTAGTAACAAGTTAAAATTAACAAACATTATGCTTCAGATATATTGCTATATATATCATATAACCTAAGCAACATTACATAAATTATCCAATTCCTGCCCCTTTTTTAAACAAGAAAAATCTCTATTAAAATTCATCACTTACGACATAAGCAATCATACATTTAGATAAATGTAAACAAACCACACTGACACAATCCTAGTTGCAAGCATTTTACATCACAAACCATACCGATGCACTCTCAGCTGCAAGCATTATACATTACTTATAATCTGACCAGTCATTTTCAGACAAAGATTACATAGCTCGCTTAAGTCCTGCCTTCTTTTAAACCTCATTCTTCCCTTGTATGTATTGTTCCCACAATTCCCATTTTTCCTATGTAGTTTGCTCCTACCTTTTTCTAAAAATCGCATTTCCAATTGTTTTATTGATGTTACTATATTCACTACTTCTAATATAATTGGTTTAGATTTTGATTTCCATTTTCTATTAATTGTTTTTTTTTTTTTGCCAGCCCCCATAATTAGAGACAGCAAGGGTAATAAAGACCACAGAGAGATTGTACTTGTGAAACCCTATGCAAATACTTTCAAGCAAAAATCTTAAACCTTTTGGACTTTGCTGCATACCTGGGAGACATAGAGATGTCTTCCTATTCTTTCCTTAAATGACCTTTCCAGTCTTTTCTAACCTTTTCTGATTGATTCTGATACTTATCATGCATTTTGTATGTGCCCTACTAATCATCCTTTTTTTAACAGCAGCTTCTGTTCTAGACCCAGCTAAAAACTCTGAGCTGGTCTTTCATTTAGCAGTTTCCTATCCTTTTCGCGTTGCCTGGCCCTGTACTCTGATATCAGTCCCTGATAGGGAAGGCAGTCTGTAACCTGCAGACCAAAATCTGTTTGGCCTCATCCTAATCAGTTACATCCTTTCCTTCTCCAGTTACTTGCTCCCAATATCTTTTTCGTTTTCACTTTTCTTCAGTAAACTCTTCCCCTATTGCTTATTTCCTATTGCCCTGCTTGCAGTCATCCCTATTGGCAAAATCTCCTTTCTCAATTGCTGTGTCTAACTGAATCTCTTCAAGTTTCTGTTGGGTTTTAAGTGTTGGGTTAAATGTTGTTTGAGTGGCACTTTAATTTAACGTAATTAGATAATTTGCCACTCAACTTTCTGTATAAATAGTTGGTTTCATTAGTTAAATGTTGTCTGATGAAGGAGTGACACTGTGCACACCGAAAGCGCTAATAAAACTGAGTTGTTTTTACATTTGGATCTTTGGACTGCTCTCTACCACCTCGCCTTTGTGTTTTAATAGTTTGTGTTGTTTTTTGGAGTTAGTTGAATCTCTTCAAGTCTCATCAAATAATTCTGAATTGGTGATTTATATAATTTTTTACATAATTTTAATTTCTTATTCTTATTCCCGATATTAAAACTTGACCACCCAGCAAGAATATTTTGAAACGTTACTCATAATTTCTTAGGTAAAAAAAAATCGTTTACTTTGATATTCACAAGTTTCTATTATTAGGTCCAACAATCCTCTGAATTTCTTTGTGACATTCCAAACATCTGTTTGGTAGCTGTTTAAGTGCCCCCATCTTAATGTATTGTTTAATAAAGTAGACCTAATGGATAGAGCTGGAAATATCCATATTCCATATATAGAAGGTTTCACAAGTCCCAAGAAATTTCAGTTACTTTAACCATTCAGACAACTCTCACGACAAAAACAAAGAATTTGAGATGAAAAAAATGAGTAAACTTAAAAAACTTCTACATTTAGCAAAATTATTTAGTCACCTACTAATAAAAATCAGGAAGCTTTACCACTAAATTATGCTTAAATTTAATTTGCTTAATAACAGTTTATGCAGTAATGCCAATAACTTATAATAAGTCACTTTACAGTACCAACTCACATAAAGCAAAATTACAATATAGACAACATGCCTTTTTTATTGCCTTGGTACTATAATGGTCATTACCAAGTAATTCATCCAGGTCATGGTGAAAAGAAAACAATTTACTGTTTTTATGGAACATGGCACTGCTCTTTTATGAACCGTTAAGTGGTTCTATTGTTCTTACTGTAAGACTGCAACACTTTTAGTGACTTTGATCTTGCACCCTTCTTTAAGGCCAAATAATCCCATGAAAAAGGCTCCTTTTTTCACAAATCTGTATTAAGTTATACAGAACCAATTGCTATTGTATAGTTTGTCAATATGCACCAACATCTTTTGTCAATACATTCATTTGTTATATCTGCTCTGTATGTCTTTTTTAAAGCAATTATCATAGAACTTGCCATATTACATTTTTGGCCTTTTTATTTTTATATGAGAATACTATGCTAACAACTCTTAAAGGCCTTTTTAAACCTAGCTCTGCTTCCTAGAAATATTAGAAAGGTATTGGTCTCTTAGGTTTTATGGAGGTACATAAACCTAGACATGAGTGGTCATGCATTTACAGGATTTCTCTCTCTAATAAAAGCACAAGTGCCAGAGCTGGCATACATTTACAATTCCCTATCCACTGACCTAAGTTTTCCTTGAGTAAGTACAGGAAATAACTTTGCTTCACATGGATTGGTAGTCTGAGACACAAACCTGTCCCTTCAGCATGTCCTATTTATGGTGCAGGTGAGGTTTAGGTCCCTGGAGCAGTGTTTCTGATACTATTTGCTTTCTGGATATGCAACTGGTCCATTAAGACTGAACCAGAGGATGCTTTGTAAGTCAGGCATAGATCGCCTCTCATCAGCTTGTGGGAGACAAAGTATAAAGACAAAGCTTTGAAGTGAGCTGCATCCTTGTATTCTTTTTGTGAGGGTCCTCTATGGATGCTCCAGTTGCTGCATCTGTCTGGTCAAATACATGCAGTGGAGGGCATTGTACTCAACGAGGGATCTTTGCACCTGGATCCCCTTGCTTATAAGTTGTGCAATATAGAATGATTTCCTTACTACGGAAGACATGTGATGGTCAGAGGACAATTCACTGTCTACATGCTTTCTCAAATCCCTGACTACTGGATCTGTTCTTAAGGCTGTAATTTCAATGTATTAATTTGCATGAATAGCTATCTTACCAAAGATAACATTATGCACTTTTTGGCACTAAGTTTAAGGCTATGACTACGGCACCAGATATTAGTCTGTGTCAGGCCTTCTTGCAGGCTAATTGTGTCTTGAGGAACATTCAGTGATGGCACATAATTTGTAATTGTCTTCAAAGTTGGTAAGCCAGAGGCCTTTGATATTAGCATTTACTCCAGAGAAGTAGATGCCAAATAGGAGTGGCCCCAGCACTGAGCCTTGAGACACTCTGTTAGTGACCTCCTTTTTGTAGCAGTAGACTCCTCATCTTAACTTCTCAGGTCCTGTTGCTAAGAAACTGGCTATCCAGCAGGTGATGTAGGAGTTAACACCTAATTCAGTGAGCTTGTGTACAATGCCTGAGTGTAAGTATTGCATTGAATGCTTGCCAGGTTGAGTTAGGCAGTGTGCATCATCTTGCTCTCATCCATTGTTTTGGTGACCCTCTTAAAGAAGTCCACCATGTTAATCAGGATTGTGTCAGCTCAAACAACCCTTCGTAGTGGAGCCCTAAGGAGAAGAGCTCTAGACATAAAATTTCCATAAGAGGCATACAGACTGAATTAACAAGGAGTTATCATAGAAATAATCAGAAAGATTATGCATATAAAGTAAATACTTAATGAATAAAACCAGTATACAGGAACTGTAAGAAGAATCGGCTAGTGGGTTGTATGTACATATGTCCTTCCAAGATCACTGTTGAAGTATTCTTTATTAATGGGATATTCTGCCAAGGATAGCAGTACATCTGGTCAGTATACCAGAGCCTGGGCCCCTCCAAGCACCACACATCCAATGTATGAACTAAGCCCGACATTAGGAGGTGTGTATGGGACATACAGGAGTGAATTACCTCAGAACATCTTTGCCCCCAGTCCGAAAACAGAACAAAGCTTCGTCTTTTGTCTGTTGGTCATATATATTGTGCCATTAACCAGCTATTTGAACAGATAAGTACCCCATTAGGGTCCCTTCCTTTCTTAGTGTTTGATATAATTTTTGTACACGTAATACAGAAAAGGAAAATGTGAATATGAGGGGCAGATTCCAGATAAAGATTGTTACAACAAGTCTTTATTTTGTCTTGGTGCTGAACATAATTATAGGGAGTGTATGATCTGTCAGTCTTTCATACCAAAGACCTTTCATAGCCACCTTTCTTCTTTAGCCATTTACCTGGAAAACCAACTCAAGCTTCTCACACAGGTCACAAAATCATCTGAGTCTTCCTGCCCTGACACCTGCCCCCACTAGTACAAGCCAGTTGGAGGCTATTTGGTAGGTTATTCACATGTCTGCTGGGGCCAATCCAATGCCTGTTACAAATGAAAAGGGGTAACCTAGGCTGGTCATTTCCAAAGGTCAAAGATGAAATACTCAGCTCCTTCATCAAAGTTTGTCAGGGCCTGCTCAGGTTTATGCAGGCCCCTTACTAACTCAATCTTCCAACCCTAAAAAATTGTGGTCTTCCACTAATAATATACTCCACCCTGGAGCATCCACCACTTCTAATCCGGGCCCAAATAACACTCCCTCTGAAATAGCTGCTCAGTTTAACAGACATTTTATAAAAAGCATTATAGCCCTTACTTAAGATTTTCATCCCAACAATACTGACATGCCTTCTCCTCAGACAGAAAATGCCCGCTATTTCACCCTAAAACCCATCCAAACCTCCTACATTAAATTAATTCTTAAACTGAAACCCTGTTCTCCTGCAGCAGATAATTTTCCAGCAGAATACCTCAAGCTAGCTGCCAGTTGCATAGCCTATCCTGTGTGTATTCTAATTAACAGATCTATCATGACATCATACTTTCCTTCTCTATGTTAAAAATGATTCATCATCCTCCTTCATAAAGGAGGAATCTCATCTTATATAACCAATTTTAAATCTATCGCCATATGATCCCCATTACCAAAAATTCTGCAACTTATTCAACATACTCTTAAGGAAAATCTCCTGCCCACCCATAGCACTACCATGGTCATGTTAACTTACACAAATACTATTATAGAAAGCCAGATATGAAGGTAAACTTGTTTCCACTGTATTCCTTGATCTCTCTAAAGCTTTAGATCTAGTCTCTCACCAAAACTCCTCTACCATCTTCCCTCAGGCTATCACAACCCACATTACTGTGGTTTAACAAGTACTTAACTGATAGATACTAGTCTGTTAAATGTCTCTCAATTTTTTCTCCCTCCTTTCCTATCAATACTGGTGTACCACAGGGCTCCATTCTCAGCCTTCTGGTCTTTAATATATTCACTAACAATTTCCATAAATCCTCTCGGCAACTTTCTTCATACAATACACTGTTGATTCGACCCTAATATGCTTTTCTGACAACCTAATACATCTTCAGAGAATTACTCAAGAAGCCTTTAACTCTGTAGAAAGTTGGAAGAAAAAACGTAGCAAAACTGAACCACAAAACCTCTAAGTGGAGAAACGCCACAGTCTCGGTGAATGCCCAAATAGCTTTGGATTTTAAATGCCAACTCACTTCTTGTAGAAAACAGTTCAAATGCGACAAATAGCCAAAGGAAGGTTTAAAATGCACAAGCCTTTTATTCCACAATACCACCACACAAAATGATAATCCACAAGCGCTTTCGCCCGTTCGTAACGGGCTTTTTCAAGTGTACTGTTTTACTCTGAAACTCCATATTTAAGTAAAACAAAACATGTCATGTGCTTTTGTTAATTGAATTATCATCAGCGACCAGTTATGTTTGAATTATTTAAAAAGAGATTCTATGTCCTAAAATTTACTTTCACCAGTCAAAATACCTATAGTACTTCCACTGAATCCATAAGTGTATTATATACATAAGAAAATTTTAATAATAACCTTATTTAAAAATCACTTAATGCCTTGAGAGAATTTATAGCTTAAAAATGTGTATTTAAATAAAAATACTGCATATTCATCAAAAATGCATTGAGTTAATAATGTGTATAAAAATATTACATTGTTAATAAACAACATAAAAGAACCATAAACCAATTTCATATGCTAGACTCAATATTATAAAGTCCCCTATTTTTTATATATTTTATAATATGCTTGTCTTCATCCATTGTTACAATAAAAGTAATTCATCTTGTTGAACCTGTGCTTTTTTTAAAAAATTTGCTTGCATACTCCTATTTCATTTCAACCTACTTCTTTTGGCTCTAAGTATATCACTGATGCTAATCCCCTCATTTAAACCTGGATGCTTTGTCGCATTTAAATTCAACTGCCAAATGAGTTCCTTTATGCCAAGGGCCGTTTCCCAGTCTCCTCCTCTCAAATCTTGCCTTACTTTGTCAATGACAAAAAATTTTAAAGACATGTTCTTGCAGACCAACGAATGCTTATAAAAAGCATTTGTATCTTTTTTTGTTTTAATATCGTTCATGTGCTCGTATATTCTACGTTTGAGTTGCCTTTCAGTTTTGCCCACATAAAATGCGGGGCAATTTTGACACAAACCCAAATATACTACTCCTGATGAGTTACAATTGTAGTTAGTTTTGGCATACAGAGTTGTTTTACGAGCCAAAATACTGATTTGGTCCTTATTAATCAAATGTGGACACTGTTTGCATTGGCCACATGCAAAGGTACCCTTACGTTTGTGTGTTGGTCCTTGTTGCCTTTCTGTTGTGTACGTACTCTGTTCAAATATTCCTTTTAGGTTAACATTTCTTTTTCTAATAAAAGAGATATGCTCTGGAAAAATTTCCTTAAATTCATCTTGCAAAGAAATCATAGGCCATAAATTCCTGAAGGTGTTCTCAATAAATGTAGCATCTTGGGAGTATGTATATACAAAGCTGTTATTACTATTAATGTTTGCAGTTTCTTGTTTTTGAAATGCTATTGAACCGGCTCCCAATATAGGTCTAAAATCATTGTCCCTTTTATGGGAAATCTCATCCACTATAGCTTGGAACAATACTGAAGGGTACCCCCTTCTTGTAAATGCTTCTCTCAAAAATTCAATTTCATTTGCAAACAAAACATTACTACTGCACATTCTAGACGCTCGGACAAGTTGTCCTTTAATAATACCCTTCTTAATATGCCAAGGGTGACCACTGTCAAAGTGTAGATATGTATTGCAGTATGTTTCTTTTCTGAATATTTGTGAGGTGAAACCTTTCTGATTTCCTCTTTTTGTTAATTTAATATCTAAGTAGTTTAAACTTTCTTCACTGACATTGTAAGTAAACTTGAGAAATTTAGTCGTATTTTCTAAATAAGCCATGAAGTTCAAAAATTGTTGCTCTGTACCTGACCACAAAATGCAAATGTCATCTAAAAACCTCCTGTAAAATGTAATATATTGTCTCCAACTAGTGGAATGAATATATTCCTTCTCCCACTTGTGTAAAACTATGTTTGCATACGCATTAGCGCAGGGGGCTCCCATGGCCACCCCGTTCTTCTGCTTGTAGAATTCCTCATTAAAATATATAAAGTTGTTGCAGAGCACTATTCTCATGAATTCCAATATTGTGTTGACTAAGTCGCAGTTTAGCCCAGATTCCTTGGCAATAGTTTGACCAAACCAATCTAAGCCTATTTCATGCGGAATACTTGGAAACAGTTCGACAATGTCTATTGTCACCATAAGTAAGTTTGAATTGTCAATTTCTTGGTCGATGTTAGCTAAAAACTCCCAGGAATCCTTGCATACAAAATTTAACTGCGTTACATATTGTTTCAAGTGAAAGTCAATAAATTTACTGAGAGGCTCAGTGACACTACCTGCTCCTGCTACAATTGGGCGAAACTTTAAGGGAGTAAGGCCTTTGTGCACTTTGGGAATACCAAATAACACAGCTGTCTTAGGTTTAGGGACAAGTAGATAATTGTGTGTTTTTTCATCCATAAAACCTTGCAAAAGCAAGTCATGTACATAGTACTTAATTTTACTCACTGCTATGTTCAGTTCGTTCAAAGAACTTGGTTCATAAATGTTGGTGTTCTGTAATAAACCATATATGTGGCTCTCATATTCAAACTGACTCATCAGTACTATCCCCCCTCCCTTGTCTGGTTTCATTACTCTAGTTTTATTCCTTTTTAACCTGTCCACCACCTCCTGTAAGTGTTTTGGAAAATTGCTTGCCAACTTGTTGTTGTTCTTAGTTAAATTATCTCTAAGAATCTTTTCAATTACTTCCTCAAATACTTTGAGCTTAGGATGGACCGGGGGACTAAAGGTGCTACTTCTAGTGAGTGATGTCGCCCGCACTGGTTGGTTTTTGAAAATTGTACTTAAATTTAAATTCCTCACAAACATCTTTAACTCAATTAACAGTTTAGGAAGAAAACTAGATCTGTTAGGTACAAATTGCAGTCCTTTCGTGAATAGTTCAAAAAAATCTTCAGTAATGTTAACATCTGTGTAATTATAAATACTAAAGTTGTCAAAGGTGTGGATGGTACATACACCTTGTTCACTTACAACTGATGAAACAAGGATCTCTTTTGTACTAAAATCTTTCTTAGAGCTCAACGCCTCTTGTTCCATACATTCTGCTGGTATTGGTTCGATTTCACCCGTGGTCTGCCCTGGGGAAGTGAAAAACCCTGTTGCATGTTGCTATTACTTTTTTGTGCTAACCTCTCACTTCTTCTAGGCATCCCACCTTCATTATAACCATTAGAACTACTATGCATATTTTCATTTTCAACATTCTCAAAATTATTCTGCTTACGAGTACCTCCTGCTGGATAGGCTCTCCCCTCCCTATATTCTATAAGGTCCCTCTCCAGCTTCCTGGCCTTTCTGTCTAGGACCTTGAAACAATGTTCATCTACTTCTTTGAAAGTCTCATTATACTTTCTCTTGTAGCTCAAAAATCTTTCATCCTTCACAATATTATCATGCAATGCATTTAACTCATGTAAAAGAACATCTTCTTTTGTTACATAATCATCTATCATTAATTTCAAAACTTCAATTCCAGTTCTGTTAAACAAATCAGTGAGTTTACAATGCAAATTGGAACCAGCATGAGCACTATTAGGGTATTTAAAACAGCGTAACCCCTTAGGAACACGCTCCACTTTTATAAATTCTTTCAGGTAATTTATTTCTAACTGCGAGTTTTTAAATGCATACAGTTTGTCCTTAAACTTTTCAAACTCATTGTCCAAATGATCCATTTGCAAGTTGAAAGTACCTGTTTTAAAGCATGGAAGTTGCTCAGTCCAATCCTTGAAATTAAAATTGTTGTCAGTATGTACAGTTCCATTTCTCTCAGCTCGTTTGCTTCTGTTAGGGGAAACCGGAGAATGATCCACAATAACCGCGTCTCTTCCTGACGTTCCTGGTTTCGGACCTCTTCTAAACTCTGTGCTCCGCTCCTTTTCCTTCGCCTGCTGCTGATTGCAGGGAATTCCGGAACTATTAGAACACTCGGCGTGTTTAGAGTTTAGTATAGTGTTATTCAATTGAGTTAAAAGGGCCAAAACCTGGTTTAACTCCTTTCTAGTGACCGGCGTGTCATCCGGCTCTTCCCCCAACAACAAAAAAGGCGTATCAGCAAAAACCGGAGATGTAGCGTCATCCGTCATGGTACAAACCAGGAAGAAAAAACGTAGCAAAACTGAACCACAAAACCTCTAAGTGGAGAAACGCCACAGTCTCGGTGAATGCCCAAATAGCTTTGGATGTTAAATACCAACTCACTTCTTGTAGAAAACAGTTCAAATGCGACAAATAGCCAAAGGAAGGTTTAAAATGCACAAGTCTTTTATTCCACAATACCACCACACAAAACGATAATCCACAAGCACTTTCGCCCGTTCGTAACGGGCTTTTTCAAGTGTACTGTTTTACTCTGAAACTCCATATTTAAGTAAAACAAAACATGTCATGTGCTTTTGTTAATTGAATTATCATCAGCGACCAGTTATGTTTGAATTATTTAAAAAGACATTCTATGTCCTAAAATTTACTTTCACCAGTCAAAATACCTATAGTACTTCCATTGAATCCATAAGTGTATTATATACATAAGAAAATTTTAATAATAACCTTATTTAAAAATCACTTAATGCCTTGAGAGAATTTATAGCTTAAAAATGTGTATTTAAATAAAAATACTGCATATTCATCAAAAATGCATTGAGTTAATAATGTGTATAAAAATATTACATTGTTAATAAACAACATAAAAGAACCATAAACCAATTTCATATGCTAGACTCAATATTATAAAGTCCCCTATTTTTTATATATTTTATAATATGCTTGTCTTCATCCATTGTTACAATAAAAGTAATTCATCTTGTTGAACCTGTGCTTTTTTTAAAAAATGTGCTTGCATACTCCTATTTCATTTCAACCTACTTCTTTTGGCTCTAAGTATATCACTGATGCTAATCCCCTCATTTAAACCTGGATGCTTTGTCGCATTTAAATTCAACTGCCAAATGAGATCCTTTATCACTCACTAGAAGTAGCACCTTTAATCCCCCGGTCCATCCTAAGCTCAAAGTATTTGAGGAAGTAATTGAAAAGATTCTTAGAGATAATTTAACTAAGAACAACAACAAGTTGGCAAGCAATTTTCCAAAACACTTACAGGAGGTGGTGGACAGGTTAAAAAGGAATAAAACTAGAGTAATGAAACCAGACAAGGGAGGGGGGATAGTACTGATGAGTCAGTTTGAATATGAGAGCCACATATATGGTTTATTACAGAACACCAACATTTATGAACCAAGTTCTTTGAACGAACTGAACATAGCAGTGAGTAAAATTAAGTACTATGTACATGACTTGCTTTTGCAAGGTTTTATGGATGAAAAAACACACAATTATCTACTTGTCCCTAAACCTAAGACAGCTGTGTTATTTAGTATTCCCAAAGTGCACAAAGGCCTTACTCCCTTAAAGTTTCGCCCAATTGTAGCAGGAGCAGGTAGTGTCACTGAGCCTCTCAGTAAATTTATTGACTTTCACTTGAAACAATATGTAACGCAGTTAAATTTTGTATGCAAGGATTCCTGGGAGTTTTTAGCTAACATCGACCAAGAAATTGACAATTCAAACTTACCTATGGTGACAATAGACATTGTCGAACTGTTTCCAAGTATTCCGCATGAAATAGGCTTAGATTGGTTTGGTCAAACTATTGCCAAGGAATCTGGGCTAAACTGCGACTTAGTCAACACAATATTGGAATTCATGAGAATAGTGCTCTGCAACAACTTTATATATTTTAATGAGGAATTCTACAAGCAGAAGAACGGGGTGGCCATGGGAGCCCCTCGCTAATCATATGCAAACATAGTTTTACACAAGTGGGAGAAGGAATATATTCATTCCACTAGTTGGAGACAATATATTACATTTTACAGGAGGTTTTTAGATGACATTTGCATTTTGTGGTCAGGTACAGAGCAACAATTTTTGAACTTCATGGCTTATTTAGAAAATACGACTACATTTCTCAAGTTTACTTACAATGTCAGTGAAGAAAGTTTAAACTACTTAGATATTAAATTAACAAAAAGAGGAAATCAGAAAGGTTTCACCTCACAAATATTCAGAAAAGAAACATACTGCAATACATATCTACACTTTGACAGTGGTCACCCTTGGCATATTAAGAAGGGTATTATTAAAGGACAACTTGTCCGAGCGTCTAGAATGTGCAGTAGTAATGTTTTGTTTGCAAATGAAATTGAATTTTGAGAGAAGCATTTACAAGAAGGTACCCTTCAGTATTGTTCCAAGCTATAGTGGATGAGATTTCCCATAAAAGGGACAATGATTTTAGACCTATATTGGGAGCCGGTTCAATAGCATTTCAAAAACAAGAAACTGCAAACATTAATAGTAATAACAGCTTTGTATATACATACTCCCAAGATGCTACATTTATTGAGAACACCTTCAGGAATTTATGGCCTATGATTTCTTTGCAAGATGAATTTAAGGAAATTTTTCCAGAGCATATCTCTTTTATTAGAAAAAGAAATGTTAACCTAAAAGGAATATTTGAACAGAGTATGTACACAACAGAAAGGCAACAAGGACCAACACACAAACGTAAGGGTACCTTTGCATGTGGCCGATGCAAACAGTGTCCACATTTGATTAATAAGGACCAAATCAGTATTTTGGCTCGTAAAACAACTCTGTATGCCAAAACTAACTACAATTGTAACTCATCAGGAGTAGTATATTTGGGTTTGTGTCAAAATTGCCCCGCATTTTATGTGGGCAAAACTGAAAGGCAACTCAAACGTAGAATATACGAGCACATGAACGATATTAAAACAAAAAAAGATACAAATGCTTTTTATAAGCATTCGTTGGTCTGCAAGAACATGTCTTTAGAATTTTTTGTCATTGACAAAGTAAGGCAAGATTTGAGAGGAGGAGACTGGGAAACGGCCCTTGGCATAAAGGAACTCATTTGGCAGTTGAATTTAAATGCGACAAAGCATCCAGGTTTAAATGAGGGGATTAGCATCAGTGATATACTTAGAGCCAAAAGAAGTAGGTTGAAATGAAATAGGAGTATGCAAGCACATTTTTTAAAAAAAGCACAGGTTCAACAAGATGAATTACTTTTATTGTAACAATGGATGAAGACAAGCATATTATAAAATATATAAAAATAGGGGACTTTATAATATTGAGTCTAGCATATGAAATTGGTTTATGGTTCTTTTATGTTGGTTATTAACAATGTAATATTTTTATACACATTATTAACTCAATGCATTTTTGATGAATATGCAGTATTTTTATTTAAATACACATTTTTAAGCTATAAATTCTCTCAAGGCATTAAGTGATTTTTAAATAAGGTTATTATTAAAATTTTCTTATGTATATAATACACTTATGGATTCAGTGGAAGTACTATAGGTATTTTGACTGGTGAAAGTAAATTTTAGGACATAGAATCTCTTTTTAAATAATTCAAACATAACTGGTCGCTGATGATAATTCAATTAACAAAAGCACATGACATGTTTTGTTTTACTTAAATATGGAGTTTCAGAGTAAAACAGTACACTTGAAAAAGCCCGTTACGAATGGGCGAAAGCGCTTGTGGATTATCGTTTTGTGTGGTGGTATTGTGGAATAAAAGACTTGTGCATTTTAAACCTTCCTTTGGCTATTTGTCGCATTTGAACTGTTTTCTACAAGAAGTGAGTTGGCATTTAACATCCAAAGCTATTTGGGCATTCACCGAGACTGTGGCGTTTCTCCACTTAGAGGTTCTGTAGAAAGTTGGCTACTCTCAAAAAAGTAAATTACTTCTCTTTTTTTCAAAATCCCATTTCCATGAAAAAACAACAACTTTAAAATGTCATCCTTTAATAATACCATGATTGAAATTACCCCACAAACAAAACTACTTGTCATGACAATAGACAATCTTACATTTGAGTTTAAGGAAGGAGATTGACATAATGATTAAGGTGTTTCTCTTACAAACACAATGTTCAGGGCTTGATTCTCACATAGGGTAAATGGCTAGGCTTAAAATGGCTCACAAGGACAGTAAGCCTAGTACTAATCTATGATCCAATGAACATATCTGTAACAGCATCAAAAAAAATTCCTTAAGGTAACTCTAGCTATGACTTACCTCTTACCCTGTTCTCCTATATGGAGCCCCATATTATGACCAACCTACAAGCCTCACTTAGTTCTAAACTTGGACAGTGCTATAAAAAAATTACCAGACTCACTTGCAATAAACCTTACCGGACCCACCACTGTTTAGCATTAAAAACACTTCACTGATCAAGCTTCCTCACAACCTTATACTCAGCTCATCTTAATCCATAAAATCATTCATACCCCATCCGCCTAACCAGCAATTAGACCCCAACTCTAATACTATCTTCCAAATCGTTCCCTTGGATTAAATAATAAACAACTGCTTACAATCTACAAACCCCAAAGAGCTGCAAGGGTCAGTCTCAGTTCATAGTCCAGAGTCAAATGCATCAAGGTTACTGATGGTGCAGAAGGCAACCATGCAGTCAGCACTGATGAATGAACCGCACAGGCAAGATTCAGATTCAAAACTACCGAAACAGAGGTGCAGACTGGGGAAGGAGAAGTTAGTAATGATTTGGAGGGAAGAGTTGCTTTCTCCATCCTCAGAACAGAGGGGGAGGGAATGATCCTCAAGTTAATCTGTGCCTTCATAATCATCCACATCATTTTGTCCAAATCCACTTCCCTAAAACTCCTAGAGGACCAAGTTAACCTAGGAGACATTGTACAAGGTGGTTTAGCAGGCCATAAGACCCAACTCCTACCACTGGAGATTAGTGCCAACACAGATCCAATACAGATGTTGACACAGGACACAGCGTGGCTGAGGATCGGGACCAATGTGATTCTGAAGTCAGCACAGAGGAAACCAGAGATCAGGACTGGAACAGTTCTGATGATGGATCCCAGCATGGTGCTGAAGAACCAAGAGGACCTGAGGGTCTTTTGTGGTGGATCATCCAATACTCTCAGTGGATCTTATCCAACTTTTTTTTTCCTTCTCCTTCTTTTTATCCTTCTTGAACTTTTCCAATGGAGAAGTAGAACTAGAAAGGCTAGCCCCAGAAGAAAGAGTGGGGAGGAGCCCCTTAACAGCCATCTTGCCCATCAGTGTCCTAGACCCGAAAGAAGCATAGACTTAACACTCCTGGTCCAACTGTGCTGCTCCAGGGCAGTACATGCATTTATCATGCCAATCCTGCAAGGGTAGCTTGTGTCCATAATCTACACATTCTTTGAAGTCATTAGTCTCAGCTACAATAAAAGGGAAAACAAGCATCTACACACATCCACACAACAGCAGCAAAAACAACAAGACCAATGAGGTTGAGTACGTAAAGCCCTGTGGCCTATCCACCACACAAGAAAGTCAACAGACCCAAAAATCCCTACAACTAGAAACTGCTTATAACTTTAAGCAGCTAGCAAGAAAATATGGAAAAAAGAATGAAATACCCCAAATTACCATAAATTGGATAAGGCAACCAGAAAACTAATTAAATTGCTTATCTGATGGTGTACTCTAGTGACCACATCTGTTTTCAAGTGCTGCAAATGAGATTTGAGAAGATTATATGATGTAATGCATTAGAGCACAGGAGCTCAAGCTTTGGAGCCAAAGTCTGACTTTGCCAGCCTCAGATCCGATAACCCACATGTTGAGTTGGACGAAAAAAAACATTGGCTCTTAATTTTTTATGACACAGGCCAAAGGCTGACTGCTGACAGATTCCAGCCACATCCCACGACCTGTCCCAATTTCCAAAGGCAGCTTTACCCTCCCTATTACTAAACCATTGTTTGCAAATGAAATACCAAATCTGTATACTATACTGACAAGTAAAGCACTGTCCACTCTACTAAAAGCTGAATGGAACTCTATGTAAATTACATCTATCTTGATATTTTCAACAGCTGTTGTGGTGTTGAATAACTGATTGCAGGTTGACAATGAATGAACTTTAATGGTTAAGTGTGTTGATTAATGCAGAAAACAACCCATCTTGAAAACATCTTGCCGAATATTTAAACCCAAAGTTTATATAAGCCTCATTGTGTTTGACAATATGATAATGGGCCTGTAATAAGGTTTTCTCTTGACCGCTTCCCTTTTCAAATGGCTTTACTCATTACTGTCTTCGTCAGATGGCATTCTTCATCGCAATGCATTCCTTGAATATTAAACTGGATGGTTGTGCTATTACAGCCTTAATTACTTTCAGAACTTTGTTACTCCATCCTTACCCCAATCTTTCATGTGGCCTAATTTATCTAAAAGGGAAATGAGCTCTGTTACAATGTTACAATTACAGGCAGTGCATACTGACCATTTTCCACTTTTGATGAACATAAAACAATTGCTTTTGTTTCCAAACAGATTGATGTAATGTTTAGGAAAAACTTAATTTCCTTAGTGCTCACAGTTTACCGTTTTCTACTGTAATTAAATCTACTTTAGGCTGCACATCTCTACCTTTTTGCATATATTTAAAAAAGGATTTCCAGCTACTTAACATGTTGTTTATCAACCTCTTAACATAGCTGCATACTCCTTGTATGTAATTTAATCTGCCTGCCCACATGATTTACTCATGTTTCTAATTCTCTAAGCAACCTTTCACATCCTATTCCATTTTGCTGTCTGCCTTGTAATTGTAATAATACTGCCACGTCATAATGTATCATTTGCCCATTTTCATTGTACATTTAAATTTTTGTATGAAAGTCATCAAATATTCCCACAGGTTGAGTATATTTTACTCTCTAAAAACTGATGTGTAGAGTATTTCTCTCAAATATTTTTTACTGACTTACATACAGTGTGTTATCAGAACTTGATACCCCTGCATTACCAGGCTATAATTCATACCACACCTTTCGGCCACCTAACCTGGACCGAAACACTAAAGGCGGAAACATGTCCATATACATTAAGGATATCCACACCTCCAGGCTAGTTTCTCAGAATAATGCATCCGAGATTATCCAAGTGCAACTAACTCTGGGCAAGACCGCAATCCAAACTGTAGCTTGCTACAGATCCCCCACCATGCCCCAGGATTCCCACTCCTCATTTCTTGATACACTGGAAAATATTAGCATACAACCTAACACACTAATAATGGGCGATTTCAACTACCCCACCATTAACTGGGAAAACTACTCATGTACCAACTCTTGTGTTCAACGATTCTGGAATTCCTAAATTCCAATGCCTTGGATCAACTTTTCCACACCCCCACCAGGGGCAGCAATATCCTAGACCTGGTTATTACCAACATGGGCAACCGGTGCTCCACACCAGAGGTCAATTCCTCGTTGGTCAGATCCAACCACAAGCTAATCACCCTAGACATCCACATCCTTCCCCCACCCCCCATTAGGGAAACTACTGTAAAAAATTTCTTCAAAGCCAACTTCACGCTTCTTAAGGCAGTAGTGGCAAACTTCATGTCACCCATGCTGATGGACAATAGAGGTATGACTGCTGAATCCTACACAAATGCACTTTATAAGCACTTACACGAGTGCATGGATCATGCAATCCCTAACAGAACCAAGATGCTATCCTCCAAAAACAAGAAGCCAATCTGGTGGTCCCCTGCCATAAACAAACTCTACAACAGAAGAAAGAAACTGTTGCAAAAAAGAGTAAAATCCCATAATTGGAGGAACTCCCTGGTCAGCCTCAGTAAGAAGCTGAGATCCCTCATAAAATCCTCCAAAGCTAGTTACGAAAACAAAATTGCCACTGACTCTAAAGACAACCATAAAGCATTCTATAGCTATGTCAAGAATCTCAATGGTAACACTCAGATCTGCTCTGAGTTACAGCACAATGGCTCTAAATATACAGAAGCAACTGATATTGCCAACATCCTGGCAGATAGGTTCAGTGCTAACTTTACCCCCGCATCCCTTAAACGGCCCATCTCTATAGTGGAAGAATGCAAAGTTCCTGTAATCATGGCTGCACAGGTAAAAAACACACTCTCCAAAGCCAAGAGCACAGCATCCATGGGACCTGACAACATCCCAGGCTGCGTTCTACATGAACTACAGAATTAACTGGCACCCCACCTAAGTACCATGTTCAATCATATCCTCACCTCAGGGTACGTGCCCACTGAATGGCACACAGCAACGGTTATCCCACTCCACAAAGGGAGAGCCACCATGGACCCCGGAAACTACCGCCCCATTAGCCTGATGAGCCTGTTCTGCAAGGCCATGGAACGTATCATCATGGAACTTATAAACAATGACACTGGTAATCTCCAAACTCTGGGCCCCACCCAGTTCGGGTTTGTAAAAGGCAAATCATGTCTCCTAAACCTGATAAACTTCTTTGAAGCAGTCACCAAAGCCATAGATGAGGGTAAGGTGGTTCACACAGCCTATCTAGGTCTCACCAAGGCTTTCAACATCATCCCCCACTCTGGAATTATAGATAAACTCACTAAACTAGATATAAATCCCTATGTCACAAGATGGGTTGCCAGCTGGTTCACTGACAGAACCCACACTGTGAAAGTAGCAGACTCCAAATCCAACTTCATACAAGTGACAAGTGGAGTACCACAGGGTTCAGTCCTGAGTCCTCTCCTGTTTGGTATCTACTTCTCTGAAGTACAGGCTAACACAGAAGGTCTTTGGCTAATGAAGTTTGCAGATGACTGCAAACGAGGAGCCATAATCAAAACTCCAAAAGATGTGGACATCCTACAAAAGGGTCTCTCTGAGACAGATGCCTGGTGTCAGAGCCATGGCCTCAAGCTCAATGCCAAAAAGTGCATTGTCATTCCTTTTGGTAAAAACTCTTTACCCATGAACTACCACATAGGCGGTAGTCTACTTAACACCGAAAGTGTGATAAGAGACCTTGGGACACAGGTGGACAGTAGTCTCTCCTTTGATAATCACATCACCAAAGTAGTCAGGAAATCCTTCTATGTGGCACACCTCATCACAAAATGTTTCTCATCCAGGAAAAAAGGGGTCATTGTTCCCCTCTACTCATCACTCATTAGACCCATTATAGACAGAGTACAACACCCCTTTGGTATGTACCTCACAAGACATCTACAGCAACTGGAAAGGCCACAGAAATACCTCACAAAGAGGATTACCGGCCTCAAACAGATGCCCTATGCAGACCATCTCAAAAAAACTGCAGCTTTACTCCGTAACATATTGCCTACGCAGAGGCAATCTCTGCCTAACACACAAAGCTATGTCAAACCCAGAGCTTTTGGACATGCTCCACTTAAAGAAACCCCAATCTCTCTGAGCTATACACTCTAGGGACCTAAACCTTGTTACCACAATAAACTAAACATGCTGGAGGGATAGATTCCTGTCCCAGAGACTTCCCATACTCTGGAACAAACTACCTATCCATATCAAACAAAGCTCATTAGCACTCTTCAAGAATAATCTTGATGATTGGATGGGAGATAGGAAATTCACTACGGGGATCACTTCTGTGGCTCTGCTCAACAGTGGCACAGGAAAATAATTTTTGGGTGGCAAAAGTCAGGGTACCTTTTGTCTAGGCTTATATAGGCCCTAGGGCCAATAGCCTAGTACCTACCTATGAACCTATATGTCATTTTTCTGATGAATATAAGACAGGCAACACTTAAGATTTTTAGCATGTTATAAGCACAACCTGTGGAAGGAAGTAATGTACTGCAAGATGCCACTTGCAGGTACTTTAGAATACATATTATTGCCAGGAATATTGCTATACTTTGTAGGTTCTTGTATTAACTTCTGTTCATCTAATAAATAAGGTGTACAAAACAGCTGTGCAACCAGTACAGTGTAGTGAAAGCACAACAGTTAGGGAAGATAAGAGTGACAGAGATGAAGTGCCTATGTAGGGTACGCAATATGGATGAAAAAATGATGACCTCTGAGCAAAAACTAATCTAGTTGCAGAGGTCATTAAAAAGAACATATGGTAGTTTTTGAGCACATGTGCAGGAAGGCAGAAGATGATTTGGTGAAAAACATTTTGAGGAAGACAAGAGGAAACGAGGACATCCAGTAAAAACACAAATGTCAAAGTAAGTAGGAAAGTGACACTGAACTGAAACAGGTGACATGCCATCCCAATCCCTAGTAGAAAAAAAACAGGTAAAAAGGTGACAATCATGATGATTTTCATCTAGAAGAGAAATAAACATCTGTCTTATGTAAGTTATATATCTTTAGATATAAGATCTTTAAATTTTAGTTCACCTTTCGGCTGCTGTGCGCTCCTGCCTCCGGTGTCCACACCTTGACTATCCAACCTGCTTGACCTGCACTAGGTTTTGACTTTACTGCCCTGTATAAGACTGCTGCCTCTTCCCCAAGCTAAGGAAAATATCCAAACCTTTCTCTGGGCACCATTCCCTCAAGGATTCAAGAAACTATCCAACCTGCTTGACCTGCACTAGGTTTTGACTTTATTGCCCTGTATAAGACTGATGCCTCTTCCCCTGACTAAGGAAAACATCCAAACCTTTCTCTGGGCATCATTCCCTCAAGGATTCAAGAAAATATGTTTTAAAACTCTGTAAAAATTACTCTTCTGATATAACCCCTGTTGTCTATTGTACACTCCCTATCCAGGACAGCCAGCAGCCTAAACCTTCTCCCCTCCCAACTTCCATACCTTCCCCTCTTATAGCCTCTTCATACAACTCCTGAGTTAGCCTCCCTCTCCCACTAGATTTGTTATCCCTGCAAATAGCCTTGGCTGCAGGATAGCCTTTGTCCACTAGGTGGCACTCTCCTCCCAGGCCTAATCTCCTTGAACAACTATCTTCCGATCTTAAATTATAGAATTCAGACATTCATTCCCTAATATATCTATCTGGCAGACCTACTATACCCCCCTTTTTTACTAAACATTTCTCTACTGCACAACCCACCATCTCCCCTTAAAACTTACCTTAACAGTCAGCACTCCACTGATTGTTTTTCTCAAAATTTAGTCCTTCACTGGCTCTTACTCAGCCTTCTTAATCTACCTTGCATCATTCATTACCTCCCTTCTAAACAATCCCGTTCAAAGTCCTGCCTACCTAAGTTTCTGCTCTTTCCCTCATTCCTTGCTCCACCCTCCTTTTTCAAACCTAACTAAATTAGTTTAATGAAGCACAATAGACTTAATCTTTTTCCAGCCTACCCTACTGGTGCAGAGTACTGATCACATCCAGTCTGTACTTAAACTAACCTACCATACTCCTCCCCCTTCTACCTATTTCCACACCTAACCCATAAATATACCTAACCCCAAGTGGCGCCATCTTTAAATCTTACTTCACCTCTCGGCTGCTGTGCGCTCCTGCCTCCTGTGTCCACACTGCTGCATTATTTGTTTAAAGAGACATATACCGCTTATTAAAGTAATAGAAACTGTTTATGCATAGCTAAAAGCTATAATGTTGAATTTGTAATGATGTACTAGCTGCTCTATCTCAATCAGCACCTATGTTTGTATGCTTGTAGCACGTGGTGCTGATACACGTTACTGAATGAACTAGCAATATGTTCAATTTCTATTGTAGGGAGTAAAGGTCCTTTGCTAACAGGCATTATCATAGCTTTGAAGAGTTACACTCACAGCAGAGTAATTGTGCCAGATTCATATATTAAATTAAAAGTAAGAGGTTGCGTTTTATCTAACACAGGAATGGGAAGTTAGAGTAGCGCTTAAGCATTTTCTGCAAGCAGTAGAGTAATTCTGCTGGAGTGTTATTTTAAATTAATTGTACGAGACTGTTTTAAGCCTACACAGGAACAGGATGTGGGTAGCGTTTAAGCACCTACTACAGTAAATATGAGGGCTGTTACAGCAAACCACTAACCACCTAAGGGGCTGTAGCCTAAAACCTGAAACGCCACAGCAAGGTACTGTTTTTTTTGTAAGGGGACCGCACATAGAGTAGCACTTAAGCATTTGCTGCAAGCAGTAGAGTAATTCTGCTGGAATGTGTTATTTTAAATTAATTGTAAGAGATTGTTTTAAGCCTACAGAGGAACGGGAAGTGGGTAGCGTTTAATCACCTACTACAGTAAATGTGAGGGCTGTTACAGCAAACCACTAACCATCCAAGGGGCTGTAGCCTAAAACCTGAAAACCACAGCAAGGTACTGTTTTTTTGTAAGGGGACCACACATAGACTGGATCCTTAGGCAATAAATGAAGGAATTAAAATTAAACGTCACCACACCATCATTGACGCTGTTCTAACACTACAAGAAACATAGCATGTGGAAGTAATGTTTTCTGCGAAGCAAACCACGTATGCTTTGAAACTTAACTGAAAACAACCTAAGAAGAAGCGGTATGTTTTAAAACAAGAAACACCAGGTTTGTTTTTTGCTTCATAGTATAGACTGCATATGTAGACTGCATATATGTGGTTTACATATATTTTGGGTATATATAACATAAAATAGGACATTGAACCTGTATTAGTGCTCTTTAATGCTAAAACGCGGAATTACGTTAGCGTTTATGGTAGGGTGGTTGCATACATGTTTAATTTAGATAAATTTCTGTTCTTCTTAACAAGAGGACACAAGTAGTATTTCAGGTACACATGAATCTCCTACCACTTTCTCCATGTTGGGCAACTGTTATCTCCACCATGAAGTATATTGATGTATAGTGTATTCCTTGTACGGCTTTTCCTAGGAAGTGTATAGTTGCTGTAACACTGTTACTTTGATTCCTAATGTGTGTATATCACCTAAAAACTGCATTTACCTTAATGTGTTAACCTCAATGAACATTTTGGAATTACTAACTAGTGTATACCTGGTTAAGTGGTTACACATGTACTCTCTTTAGTAGTTGAATTACTTAATAAGTGTATCTGACCTACTGCTTACCTTACCATTATTTCTCTCTCTCTCTCTCTATGTATCCAGCTATCCAACCTGCTTGACCTGCACTAGGTTTTGACTTTATTGCCCTGTATAAGACTGCTGCCTCTTCCCCAAGCTAAGGAAAATATCCAAACCTTTCTCTGGGCATCATTCCCTCAAGGATTCAAGAAAGTATGTTTTAAAACTAAAAATTACTCTTCTTATATAACCCCTGGTGTCTATTGTACACTCCCTAGCCAGGACAGCCAACAGCCTAAACCTTGTCCCCTCCCAACTTCCATACCTTCCCCTCGTATAGCCTCTTCATACAACTCCTGAGTTAGCCTCCCTCTCCCACTAGATCTGCTATCCCTGTGAATAGCCTTGGCTGCAGGATAGCCTTTGCCCACTAGGTGGCGCTCTCCTCCCAGGCCTAATCTCCTTGAACAACTATCTTCCAATCTTAAATTATAGAACTCAGACATTCATTCCCTAATATATCTATCTATCTGGCAGACCCACTATACCCCATTTTTTTGCTAAACATTTCTCTACTGCATAACCCACCATCTCCCCTTAAAACGAACCTTAACAGTCAGCACTCCACTGATTGTTTTTCTCAAAATTTAGTCCTTCACTGGCTCTTCCCGCTCCGTTCGCCCTCTGGGCTCACTCCGCTCCCCTACCCTGCCCCCAAATATCACCCGCCCCCAATGCTCCTACCTTTATACTACCCTAACCACACACCCTAATTACTTTGCCACTCCCTCACTTCACATTCCTCCAACCACAATTCCTCCTTCCCATACACCCAACTCCCACTCCCAACCCATCAAAACTCACTCTCTTCTATTACCCCACCCATACTCTCTATCCCAATTACTACCTTACCCCATAATGTCTCCACTAACTCCCACCATATCTCCACAACCTAGACCACATCACTACCTCAAACCCCCACTTCTCATACTTTATCTTCTCACCACCTATGGATTCCACCATCTACCTAACACTCAACACCCTAATTCAATTACCACCACTATTATCCAACCACACACCTCCACACAAATACTACCCCACCTCATCTCCAATTCCACTACTCCAAAAGCTCTCCACCCCATATGACCTACATATTTAAACTCTAGAACTAAAAACTATCACAAACTCCTACTAAAGAACACCAAACTCATAAGAAGCATATTACCTACCCTAATAGCTGATGGTGATATCCATCCTAACCCAGGCCCAAATTCACAGGCTACTATAACCCCACAAATAGTACTCCTTCTAACCTAAGAAGCTTATATCATGCCCCTAACTCATTTCTAGTCTGTCATCTAAATATTAGAAGTATAAATAAGAAAATCCACTACCTGCATTCCCTCCTGGACATTCACTCCCCTGATCTACTCTGTCTTACAGAAACCTGGCTCAAGCCCACTATCCCTGATAATGAAATTATACCCCTAACTACAATATAACAAGACTGGACCGGAAAAGTAGAAAAGGGGGCGGAGTAGCCATCCTTTATAAATCCACTCTTGAGGTATCCACAATTACAACCCCACAAGAACTAACAACTACCAACTCTGAAACAATCATCTCAAAAGTCCAACTTAACAAACACAAATCTATAATCATAGTATGTACCTATATTCCCCCAGGCAACAACACAGACACCTTAGAATGCACCCTCCAATGGTTATAAACTAACCACCCCCAAGAAACAATCATTCTCGGGGACTTCAATATCGACTGGCTAACATGTTCATTAAACTTCCCCACCAACTATATCAACTTACATGGTTTCTCCCAGATAATTACTTCCCCCACTAGAATCAATAAATCCAACAATAAGGAAAGTATCCTAGATTGGAACTTAATAAATAACAACACTCAGTTATACAAATCAGGTACCCTACCTGAGGACATGAGCGACCACCTCTTAACCTATATAATCAGGAAAAAGGATGACATGTCTCAACAAACTACCTTTAAAACACTTAGGTATACAAAGAACTTTAACCTAACTTGTTTCCAAGCCAAACTTAACTCATGCAAATGGGACAATCTTAAAGTACTCCCCCTTGATGTAGCTGTCTCAGAATTCAATGCTAGATTCCTTGCCATCTTAGACAGACATGCTCCCACACAAAGAATCAAAACCAAAAACAAAACTGCTCCATGGCTAACCAATAGTACTAGACAAATAAATATTGCTAGAAACAAAGCATGGACCTCCTGGAGAGCCACCAAATGCCCACAAGCCCACATTAGATACAAACAAATGAGAAATGAAACAAAAAGGTCTATTGTGTCAGACAAACAAAACTATTTAAATTTACAGCAAAAACACCAAAATCAACCCCAAAAATTCTGGTCATGTCTGAATAAACTGCTCCACCCAGGCAAATCAGCAACCTCCACCCCCTCAACTACCCTACAGCTACCTCCTAAGAGTGTTGCAATGACCTTTAATACTTTCTTCACAGAAACAGTCCAGTCCCTTGCTAACAACCTATCTCCCATCTCCTCTACTACTACTGCACCCACTCTGGCAAATATCTCACCCTTTAAATTTGATCCTATACCCACAGACTATATTAAATCCTTGCTTAAAAAACTAAAACCCACCACTCTAGCAGTTGACCTACTTCCTGCAGAGTTTCTGCAAATGTCCGTTAATGAAATAGTATACCCTATCTCCATCCTTATCAACCATACTATACAAGAATCCCACATCCACTCCATCTAGAAAATCTCACACATTATTCCTCTTTATAAAGGGGGAACCTCCACAGAACTCCCTAACTATAGACCTATAGCCATACTATCTCCCTAAGCCAAAATAATGGAAAAATGCATACACAAGCAAATTCTAACACACCTTACTCAGAATACTCTACTAGCACCAAACCCAGCACGGATTTAGACCTACACACAGTACAACTACTGCCCTTCTCTCCTTTCCTCACACAATAAATCACAACCATAATCAAAATAAGCTCTCTTCTGACCTCTTTCTTGATCTTTCAAAAGCATTTGACATGGTAAATCACCACCTACTCCTAGACTCTCTAAAATCACTTTCCTTAGACAACCCAATAATCAACTGGTTCCACTCTTACCTCCATGGCAGACAACAAGCTGTTCTATGGAAAGACAATCTATCCCCCATTCTACCTGTCAACCTTGGAGTACCCCAAGGCTCTATATTGGGTCCCCTCCTTTTCACTATTTTCATAAACGACCTACCCAATGTTATCCCAGATACAACTTGTATACAATATGCAGATGACTCCACACTTATCTGCTCTGTCTCCACTCCCACAGAACTACAATCCCTATCCCAAATCACCTTCAATAAAGTAGAAAACTGTCTGAAAAATCGTCGCCTCCTGCTTAACCCAAAGAAAACCAAACTTCTTCTTTTCTCCCCTACCCGTAATTTAACATTACCAAAAATTAAAATTTCATCTACAATGGCACCATAATCTTACCTGAACCTTACACTAAATTACTTGGAGTAATCATTGATAATAATCTGAAGTATGATGCCCATATAGACAAAACCATAAGAACAGTTAACAAAAAAATAGGCTCCTTGTATAGGATTAAACAATTCTTAACCCCATCTGCCAGAACTGCCATAGCTCGGACACATCTGCTGTCAACCCTTCTCTACACCTCACCAATCCTAACAAATCTAAGTAAATCAAACCTTAACAAAATCAATACCTCCTATAACAATATAGCTAGATTTGCCACAGGGTCAGCCTACAGAACCCACCACTGTCAAAATCTTCACAAACTAGGCAACTACCCAATCAGCTCCATTATAACCAACTCATAGTTATACATAAAACCCTCTGTCTACCTACCAGTACTCCCATTCTGTCTATTAATATTACCCCCTACAGCAACCTAGCATCCCTCCGCTTCATCACAGAATGCTACTACAATCAACCAAAGCCAACAGCTCAGCTGGTGAATCTTTTTTCTCCAACTCTGGTGGAAAAAAATGGAACCTACTTCAACTCAAACCACTTCTCCTTGCACTGCAGTTCTAATTATAATTTATATTCAGCTTTATTAAAGTACCAAGTAACATGCTGAAAGTAGCACTCTGTGATGCCCCCACTTGTAAAAATGTTTCTTATCCAAAAAAGACCTGCTACCTGAGAACTATCTACTTGTTTCATGGGAAAACATGATCAAAGTAAAAAATGAAACACAAACAAGCTCAAGATACATTCTTAAAGGATTACTGTACAGGTTATGGACCACACGTGAATGGCATTCTGTTTGGTTTATGGGTAAAGCCCTCAGAGATCACTGGAAGTCTCCAACAAGTGTAATGAGCTTCTTAAAATAATGTAATCCTGTCCTTTATTACAAATACTGTCATATGCATTTCAATATCCAAAGCTTATACATTATCTAGTTAAGTATTCTCTGCATAGCAACAACAGAAAGGCTTCAATGTTGGCAATTCTTTAACAGTATGCTTATTAAAGCTTACTTGCATGTTATGATCTCAGACAAGCTTACTTGATGGTCATTAAAGCATTGCTACTTAAAACACAGAGCAACAGGCACTTTCTGAGTAATAAGCATAAATCAACAGTACAAAAATATGACAGAAACCAGACCATTCTGCAAAATCAAGAACAGATGAAAAGAAACTGTTGTAGTACTTGTGTCTACTTTGGATGGGGGAATACCCTGCACATTTACACTGCATAACTGCTCCTTGCCTTGCTTGGACACATCCAGAGTCACTACATGGGAGAGTGGGGTGCAACAAGTATGTCACCATTTGAAATGTCTCTGGCTGACTGTGATGGCCCTGACACATTTGTCATACCTCTCACCCTCAGAGCAAAGCCATACACAGAAGTGGGACAAAGGCCAAAAAATAAGGACAATTTTTAAATATTGCTCTTATAAACTTAGAAAGATAATAGAATGGTAGGTCTTGCATTAGTATGAATTTTCTGAAGGATATGAAATCTGAAACTCAAATTTCTGTAATTATTTCTAACTTCAATCTTTAATGATTTACCACTAATTTGCCAGAAAAACAGTTTTATGAAAAAGGGACCAAAAATGTGACGCAAAAATATAAAATAGCCTCACAATACAGCTGGGAACCTGTCAAAGAAGGGACACTTTTTTAATAATAGTACTGCTAACTTGAGCAGCTGACAAAATAAAAGAATCTACATGCATTTCTGAAATAAAAGTAATCTATAACTCTGATTATTACACTTATTTTTTCTGAAATAAAAGTAATCTATAACTCTGATTATTACAGTTATTTATTAATTGTAAACCCTCCATGTTTTCTTCCAAAATTGCTATTTTGTGGAGGGATTATTAGGGGAAGAGCAACATTTTGAGCCAAATTTTGGGACAGTTGAGAGGTTTGGCTATGCCTAATTCTATAAAGCAATTTATTTGCATGTACCTCTCAACCTGTTAATGCAATAAATCTGGACAAGGCCAAATATTATTGGGGGAACATATAAGCAGTACTAAAAATTGCTCTTGTATAAACTGAGACAGTTGATAGAATAACAGGTCTTACTTTAGCATGCATTTTTCTGAAGGTTATGAAGTCTAAAACTCAGTGTGTCATTATTTAGTGACTTAATTCCTAAATGATTTTCCAGAAAACCACAAATTTTATGAGGAACAAACCAAAAATAAGAAGCAAAAATCTATTCATTCTGTGAAAATCTAGACATTTGGGAGGTATAGTTCAGCTGGGGCTGTCTTTGAGTTTGCTGCCCTTCCCCCTCACAAAATCATGGTCAAATGGAGCCCTCCTCCCTGCAGCCATTCCAATGATCCATTACTTGGCTATTTCACTCCATTTACCATAAACACTAATGTGCATACTGCTTTACTTCTATGATGATTTGGATTTCATTTGAAAGTTTTATTTTGCATTTTACAGCACAAACACTAAGACATCTGCTAAACAAAGCAACTCAGTCTCACAATGAAAACAGGCTTAGCATCAAAAACTTCTCTGCCCTTGAAACTCACATTCAATGAAACAGCATTGAAACACACACACGCACACACACACACACAGACACAGACACACACAGACACTGACACACCTCTTAGTCCAGCAGTATAATTAAAGCCTTCACTTACCTGCTGTAAATACATGTCCCACCTGTTCAACAGCCAGCGACCAAACACCTACCCATTTCACGAACAAAGCAATCCAACCAGCGACCAAAACACCTACCTCCTGAAGCAGTAATCCATGAACAAAGCCAGCGATCAAAACACCTACCTCCTGAAGCAATAATCCATGAATGAAGCCAAGCCCGCGCAATGAATGTCCCGTGAGAGCAGCTCATCTCTCAGTCCTCATTGGTTCTGCCTGCAGCCGAAGCAGTCCGGACCTCCTCTTCTGTGCGGTCGTCACCGCACTGATTCCTGGGTGCATTTGCAGCAATGATTGCTGGGTAGCTTTCTGTCTCTATCCGGACTGCTGATAAAGGCAGTCTGAGGTCTTCAAATGTGTTTGCACATGCGCAGTGGAGTTGGGACTCATGCTTTTTTTTTTTTTTTTCTGTTTTGTTTTTTCTAGGTGGGAGGGCTGCAGTCTGGCAGTCTGATAACACGAGCCGCCCCTGGCACTGTGTAGAAAGAAGTTTAGTGCAGTTAATTTATGCATCAAATAACACTAGCGTTATAAAACATCTTGTACTTAACCCCAGAAACTACCTTAGGAGACCCCTGCTAAAACTCACAAGTATATGCAATTTCAAAGTGTCTCCATGGCCAGCTTTGGGCATTCTAAGGCAATGTAGCAATTGTCTCATGTTCTCAGACAACTAGTTTATCATTAAACAAAAAACACTGTAGGCAAGAGATGTAAATACACGACTTCCTTAAAAGCAAAAATCTCACATACAAATGAGGTTGTCAGGAATACCTATACTACATCTTCGCACACACCACTCATCAAACACGCAGATTGGCATAGTCATACCCACTTAAAAGAAACCTTCCCCAATCACAAAGACTTCTGAAGTAACCTAATGGCAACACTGCTCCTCAGCAATTGCTAAAGCACACACCAAAAGTAACACCAAACATCACACATAGACTACCCCAAAGGGTCCTCCAAAAGTAAAGCCATTAAGGCAAACATATACTTTACCTAATACTCTTGTCAACTGGGACTCCATTGTGTGGAAACACAGATTCATACTCAAATTACTGCATCCTAGGTTCCAATATGATTCTATCATAGTCCATGTGGGTGTAAATGACCTGACATATACCTCACTGGACTATATGAAACCAGACAGAGTGTATCTCTTGGAATATATGTCACAGGCAGGTATGAGCATTTCTTTGAGCAGCACTGTGCCTTCACCAAGGATGATGCCACAGTATAAATATAAAATAATTGTTGCTGTTCTTCTTCTTTCAGCTTTTTCCCGGTTAGGGGTCACCACAGCGGAACTCCGGTCCACTAATGATTGGCAGTAGATTTTTTAAACTTCAACGAAGGAATACCCATTCTACACGTCTTTCATATGCCACTCAACCGTGGGGAGAACATGCAGACTCCATACAGAAGGTGCTCCAGCCGAAAATCGAATGGGAGAACCTTTTGAATGCTACCGCTGCACCACCGCGGCTTTATAAATATAAAATAATTGATTTTAATAAATTCACAGCTATGTACTAAGCTAGCTGCCCTTGTGGGGCAATTTAAGCTTAGAGTTGAGAATCAAAATCTATACCTTGTGTCTGTTAGGTAATCACTTCAATTATTCCAAACCCCAACCCTTCAATGGCTTAATTTCTGGTGTTACTCCAGGGGGATCCCACATCTGTCAGCATGGAAGGACTTAGTCAAAAGACCACATTGCTTTGACAAGGATGGGCTGTACCAATCCCACCTAGGCTTTTGGATATTGGCTAAAATTTTATCTACCCCTTACAGCCTTTACCAACATAATGGAAAAGTCTTCAAGCAACCTTAAGGTGTTACTGCTCAATGCTCGGAGCCAAAAAAGTCCACACCCTTCAAGCCCTCCTCACTCTGGAGAATGTCGACATCTGTGCTATGACCAAGACTTGGTTTAAAGACAAAGAAAGTTCTTTGGCATTGCAAGGCTACAGTGCTTTTCATACATTTGGAAAAACCGCAACAAACATACCTCCAAGATTGGTAAAACAGGATGATCCCATGGGGCTCATTTTTATGCAAGTCACCATAGATAAAGTCCCTCATCTTATCATGTTTAGCTACGGGTCACCATCTATGCCCCTAGAGTCTCACGACTCTTATCTAAAACTACTAGAGGTGCTCACCATCCAACCAAACACTTTTTTCATTTGTGACTTTAACTACCCCACTATAGACTGGGAAATTGACACTGCCTTAAAATCACTGGTCCAATACTTCCTGGACTTTAACACAAACCCTCTGGAGCAGATAGTGCAAGCTCCAATAAGGATCAAACATACTGGATCTGAAATTCGCCAGCATGGGACAGCATTGTACTGCCTCCCCATCACACAGTGAGGTCAGATCACAAAGTTCTCTCATTTGAAGTAAAACTAAACCCAGAAACTCCTGCTAAACCAGTAACAATTAGAAAATATTCAAAGTCAAACCACTTCCTATTAACTGACAGTTTATCAACTTTTAAGGTTCCACATAACTCCGAGACCAAAGCTACCTATGCAGAATTATTCAGAGTCCTATACAAAGAAGTGTACGGCTGCATAGAGGTTGCCATACCTACCAGAAATAAACCCAAAACAAACTCCATTAGTAGAATCCTCATTCACAGAGTATATAATAAAAAAAGAAAACCCATGGCCAAAATCAGAACAAGCAACTCCCTTACAAAACTAAACAAGAAACTAAGAGGTCTACTTAAGTCCAACAAGGCCAACTATGAGGAGAGGATAGTAAGGACAATCACAAGGCCTTTTTCAGCTCTGTCCAGAACCTGAGACCTTAGAGGTAATGCACAGCAGTATGCTGAACTGATTAAGAATGGTATCACCATTACTGATCAGGGTGATAAACAGCAAATCTACTTGCTGATACATTCAGCTCAAACTTCATTGCCACTCTCTCTCAGCTATACCAGGTGAAATTCCCTTCCAACACACTTTTGCCAGTTATCAGCAGGGACCAGGTACAGACTAAAGTCAAGAACACCAACTCCATGGATCCGATAGCATACCTAGTTGTCTAATGAACAATCTAAAACCTAACCTATCAGGACCACTTGAGGTACTCTTCACCTACAGCCTTGAAGTAGGTTACATTCCAAGTGAATGGAAGACCTGGACAGTCATTCCCATCCACAAGGACAGATCAACCAACTAACACAGGAAACTAGAATGCCATCAATCTAACAAACAATATGCAAAGCCATTGGCAACCTATGGACACAGAACCCATCCCAATGTGGCTTTATTAAGGAAAGGCCATGCCTACTTAACCTGGTAGACTTTTTTGGGAGGGTCACCATGGCAATGGATGAGTGTAAAACAGTACACACTGAGTATCTTGAACTAGCAAAGGCATTCTACACAGTACCCTGGTCAGGCACTAAAGATACGTTCTCTGAGCTAGGTGTAAATCCCTACAAAACTCACTGGATTGCCGTCTGGCTCACAGACAGGACCCAAGAAATCAGGATTGTTGAGACCACCTTCACCAAGTAACTGGTCACCAGTGGAGTATATCCTGGGGCTCCATGCTGGGCTTGCTCCTGTTTGGCATTTATTTCTCAGAAGTCATGGTTAATGTTCAAGGCCACTGGCTCAACACGTTCGCAGATGACTGTAAATTGGGAGAATCTCCCCCAAGACAGCAACATCTTGTAAGACGGTTAAAATAAAGGACAGGTGCCAAAACCATGACCTAAACCTCAATGCCAAAAATACATTATAATTCCCTTTGGGAAACTGTCAACCCAAGTTAATTACTCTAGTGATAAAATATCCATAGAGTCGATGCAGTAGTAAGGGATCTGGCCTTTGACCAACATGTTGCTAAGATAGTAAAAAAAAATAATAATTTTGTGCCACCCAGCTTATAAGTAAATCAAACAGAGAGAAGGATATGTGTCACCACCACGGACTAATGTAAAATAAAATCAAGACTTCCTTAATATCCAATAAAATGATAAAAGCAACAAAAGGTCCCCCCTTTTTTTTTCAAACAATAAGCGCGTTTGTTAGAGCATGCTCAACAATATACTAAGGTTGAAAGTAACTTTGCTACAAATATGCAACATAAATAAGATATAAGATAAAGCTTGCTTAAATGTAGAAATAGGGTTTAGTAATATGTGATCAGCATCCATACTAAATTACCATGGCTTGGAAAATAAGGAATCTGCTGAATGGACATTTTTCCCTTACAGACTTAAAAACAAGATGTATGCAAGAGCAAAAATGCAAAATCTTCTTTTAAAGAACAAAGACGTGTTTTTCTGCATATAAAAATAACAATAAACAACAGGACATTTCTGCATAATGGACACAATGTTTCCTTAAACAACAGGGCATGTTTATTACACTGTTACAATCTGTTTTCTTGGCACAAGAACAGATGTTCTTATACAAAATACAAAAAACAGGATGTTCACACTGTCAGAAAAGCTGGCCTCTTATAAATTCAGCAAAAATATGACAAGACATTGTTAAACAAGGAAGCTTAAAAATAATATTATCAAGTCAGCATTTGCATCAGCATCTGCAACAATTAGTACTGTTTCTACAGGATGAGCAATTCTCCAAAATAGAATACCAAGAGGAAATGTATATGTATGTGCATGATTAAAATTGTATATAAAGATCTGTATGAATCCAGTTATGTTAGGGGTATTTGTAGAGACGCATTTGTCTCGAGGTAAATGTTATATCTCTCACATCATCTGTACTATATGAGAAGTAAAGTGGAACAGTACTTTAAGCTGCAACGTTAGTCCATTTGGTTTATTATAAAAAGTTATTTGTTACTGCTCTAAGTTGATGCTGCAAAGTATATTCTCTCATCAGTGTATATTCTGCAAGTTTCTGTATGCAACAGACTGTGAATGCAAATATAACCAGACTTTGATTTTAGCCAGCAAGACTGAGTGTCTTAAGAAGACTTCAAATCCATCACCGTAAGCAGCAACATATAATTTTCAATGGCAAGCTAGCCTGCATTCAAACTCAGAAGGAGTGGTAAGCCCTGCAGAGGGTCACTGCAATTAAATTGCAGTAACTAACATTTGTACATATGTGTAAATCCTAAACAGAAGTATTCCAGTTTATGCAGCTTGCAGTAGCAAAGTTTTTTACACGTCTACATCCAGAGTGAGACTGAAGTTCAAGTCGCAGTGCCATAACTTCTCTAAGAAAAGGTGGATATCTACTAGCACAGCAGTCCTCTGCCTGTTGTGCTTTCCCAGCTTCTTGAGTGAGTTTGAAAAATTTCCAGCCATCTGCAACAACAGCCTGATCACCTGTTTTCTTGCTCACTGGTAAGACTTTTTTCTGCATCACATTTTTTTAGTATGGATGCTATCAGGCAGAATTCTAGCAAATGCAAGTCAAGTTTTACTCTTAATATAGCAGAATAACCAGATAAAATATGGAGTAAATTGCAATGTTGGTATACACAACACATTAGTAAGTGTAAAACTTTGTTAGGCCAAGTTGACATACAGGAATTATGTAAGTGGATTGTAACATTTGATTGGTATTTGCAACAAAAAAATGAAGTATATCATAGTAAATGTTTATTGTGTGATTCAAGAGAAACTGCATTTTGTGTAATATACCATAAAAAAGTCTTGCATGATATTGCTAAAAAAATAGACTGTGCAGACAGATCTGTTCATGATAAAGAATTAATTAAGGGTACACAGCTTTTATTATATCCAGATGTAAAGCAGTTATGTCCTGTCAGTACATTAATCTATGAATTACAACAGTAGTCAAATCTGTTATTGACAGAGTCCCCTGTAGATCTTGTAACTCCCTTTAAAAATTATGTACAAGCATGGAATGATGCCACGGCTACACATACAGATGAGGACAGAAACAAAGCTTTTGATACATTGACAGAAGAATTTAATAAGTTTTTAAAAGAGAAACAAAGTGAGTTTAAAACGTTCAGAAATGACATCCAAGATCTCTGTCAAAAGTGCCTTGGAGCCCTGCAGTCCACAGAGGAATCCAATAACAGGTATCACACATCCCTTAAACACTTACAGGTAGAAATGACAGACCTTAAACAGCGTCTGAAGGAAAAGGAAGAAGAATTAGATGAATTAACAGAGACTAACCTCCAAAATACTATTTTGATATCCCAGCTTAAGGAAGAGTTAAAAAACACAAAACCAGTCCAAATTATAGAACAGGGACAGGGAACCACTACAGATTTCTATACACAATCTAGATTATTACAGAGTTTACCACAGTGGAATGATAAAAAAGGCATATTTTGTAACATGCTTACATTTGAAGAATGGGTGGCATATACAGCAGGATCTGATATATGGACAGATGCATTACTTAGATGTTTCTGGATTTTCATTCCCAAATGTTTTAAAACTTTCATTCAATTAAAACAAGATGATTATCAGTTAAACACTAAAGTAGGACATATGACAGCCATTTTAATGGCATTTACAGAAGGGCAGCCTCTCACAGCCAAATTATTAGATAATTTTAAAATTACTATCACAGATAAATTAATGGAACAATGTGAATATTTTAGACTTGCATTTCAAATCATATATCAAAAAACAGACAAAGACATGGGAAAAAGAGACATACAAAAACAGTTAATACATTGCTTCTTAGAACAGGTCAAAGGGGTTCCAGGGGATATTAAATGTATCTATGAAGAAAATTCTGATGCCCTCACTGATTTGCTACAAAAACTAATGAGGGGATGGACTATGGCCGATGATGGGACATTATACTCACACCATATCTTTGCATTTGAAGATAATAGTGAGCCATTTGAAGTAATTGGTGAGGTAAAAAACAGGGGAAGGCCAAGGTGGTGTGACCAACCACCAGCAGAAAGAGCTGTGTCAGCACCACCAGCTCCTGCCTCTATGTCTGTAGTACCAGGATCAAGCACAGGTAATGAGAAAAAGGCACCAACACGCTTCTTTTTTAAAAAAAATAGGACATGTTAAGCAAAATTGTGATCATTACAAAGCCTGGCGCAAAAAAAAGGAAGAACAGGGGGTGTTTCCAAAAAGAGAGTAAACAAATTTACAAGAAAAGTCAGAAAAGCAGGATTATGTACAAAAACCTTACAATATTGGTACAAACAGTTATAAGAGCCATCAATATACAGGAAAAGGGGAAGTATGCCCGGTAGATTTTCAAACAGTTTCACCTGTAAATCCGAAATATTTGATAGAAGAAGCAGAAGGAATAGCTAGGCAACAGTTAAAAAAAGAGATTGAAAAACCTAAATATGTAGATCATTCAGACACAGAGAAAGATGACAAGCAAAAACATGAGGTGTGTCGTATTGCATTTGATAATAAAGGAGAGGATGAGTGGATTTCCTTACAATAGGGATGTGCCCCCCTACTCTGGTATCTTTCCTGACTATCTTTAAAAAGGGTCGAGATGGATGACCACTGATTGATATTTGGGTAGAGGGGTCACTGTGGAAAAATGTCTTAATAGACACAGGAGCAGCAGTATTTGTCACAAACAGACAGTTACCAGCAAATCCTATAAAAAAAGGTTTGCATTTCAAGATTTAATGGCACAGGATGCTATGCAGTGAGTAGCCAAAATGTGGACATAAAGTTTAGTCGAGGGACAGATATGGAAGGGTGCATTTTAATGCATCCATCTTGCACAAATACCATTATTGGTATGGACATTCTAGGGCATTTAGGCATAGTAATTGGTTTACCTAATGAAATTATGTGGATGGGAGACAAACAAAGAGAGGAAGAGCAAAATACAGGTTGCTATGCAATCTCTCTACCTGACAAACCTGAAAAGCCTACAGGCTATGTAAATACAGACAGTGAGGATGTATGGAAGCATTTACAACAGCAATTCCCAAATCTGTGGTCTAAGGGTCCCAGTGATTGTGGGAAACTAGAAAGCCCAGTAGGGGTAGGAAGTGATCAGGACTATATACCACTTTTTCAAAAACAATATCCTATTCCTAGGGAAGCAGAAGAACATATGGAAAAATGTACTGCAGAATGGGAAAAAGAAGGGATTATACAAAAGGGCTACAGTCCAACAAATTCACCAATCTGGCCAGTTAAGGAAAAAGATGGTAGTTATCATCTTGTTGTTGATTTATGGAAGGTTAATCAATATACTACTCCTAGAGCACATTTGATTCCAGGAGTCCCAGAGTTGGCTGCACATATTAAGCCACAAAGTAAGTGGTTTACAGTAATAGATTTAGCAAATGGCTTTTTTGCAGTACCACTCAGGAAAAAAGATTGGCCAAGATCTGCCTTTACATTTAAAAACCAGCAATATGTCATGACAAGGTTACCACAATGGTTTCAAAACAGTCCAGTTATTTTTCATCAGACAGTAGGATCCATTCTACAACATTTGGAAAAGGATGATTCAGTAATACATTACATTGATGATATTTTAATTCAGTCAGAAACAGTAGAGGAGCATGTATGGCTTCTTAAGAGAGTTTTTCATACTCTACAGCCAGCAGGGTTTAAGGTTAAAAGTGAAAAAATTCAGTTTATGAAACAAAAAGTTAAGTTTCTAGGTACTATTATAAAACCAACAAGAAGGTCTCCTTGCCCTATATGTATACAAGGCATTTTACAAATGGAAAAGCCACTGACTATAGCAGACTCATAAATTACAATAGGGAATTTATACAGGATTATGCAGCCATGACTGCTCCCCTATACAAAATGTTACAGGAACAAAAGAACTCCACCGTTTTAGAGTGGGGATCTCATGAAGAGGAGGCATTTTCACAGATAAAAATAAAACTAGCACAAGCTACAAAATTAATAGCGCCCACACCAAGGTTCCCATTTGTGTTACAAGCAGCAGTAGGAAAAAAACCACTGTCTGTGGTACTACTACAGGAATGGCCACATGGTAGCGACAACAGAATGGAAAAAACATTACGCCCAGTCACTTTCTTTAGCAGAAAGATGACTTCAGTGGAACTGGGCTACCATCCATGTATACAGCAGTTATTAGCCATTTACTGGGGTATTAAACAAACTGAATATTTGACCGGATTTTCCAGCATTATAGTACAAACACCACATCAAGCTGTAAAAGCTCTGATGGACAGTTTTGAAATGAATAAAATTACAGATGGTATTAGTCAGGCAGTCTTTGCAAAATGGATGGCACTTTTTGGAATGAAAACTGTTACTATACAGACAGGGGACAAATACAATTTGTTAGACCACATGGGATATGAAGGAAAACAGCATAACTGTTTAGAAAAGATAATGTCACCTGAGGTGCAATTTTTAGCATCTGATTTTAATCACTTTAAGCGATCTATCTTTGTGGATGGAGCATGATATTGGGACCAAGGTAGATACTGGACAGGATTTGGCATAGTTCCAGAGAATCCACAGCTGGGTTCTCCTGAACTAATCAAGTTACCAGGGCATATGTCAGCTCAAAGAGCTGAACTGGAGGCAGTACTGTATGTGCTAAAGTATTACAATCCTATTAACATTTTTTCAGATAGTGCTTACGTAGTAAATTCTTTAAGACTGCTTATGGAAACCTGGGTAAGACAAATATTTGTGGATAGTGTAGGTAAACAATTACGGCATGCTGAAGTATTAAATGACATATATAAAGTTATAACAATGTCAAAACAACAAGGACAGTATAGCATCTTAAAAGTAAAAGCACATCAAAAGCCAACCAGTGAAACTTACAGGTTAAATGTGTTAGCTGATACTTTGGCAAAACAAGCAGCACAAAATGGAAAAGAACTTCCAGAATATGAGTATGCCAGTGTAGAAGTTAGTGTCTTAAAAGAGTTAGATAAAGAGTCAATAGAGAAAGACCTTGTAAATATACAAAAACAACAGGGCTTAAAAGAAGAAACCGATCAATGCAGATTAGCAGGTATACCACCAAAGGAGTACTATGCATACACCACCTCCAAAGGGTTACAGTTGCCATATGTACCATTTCAGTTGGCATGCCAGTTGGTCAAGTTAAATCACCAAATACTGGACTGTATAGGAACTGATAAGTTATGGGCAGTTGTAAAAGAAAAGTATTGGAACCCAAATTTAAAAAAGGTATGCAAACTGATTATAGAAGAATGTTTAATCTGTCTGCAGGTAAATGCTAAAAGCAAAAGGCCTCAGTTACATTGAGTACAGCCAGCAGATGGGCCATGGTATGCAGTTCAAATAGATTATGCAGGTCCATTACCAACAACAAAGGAAGGTTACAGGTATCTACTAGTAGTAGTGGACATCTTTTCAAAATGGGTAGAAGCAATTCCTACCAAAACCATGACAGCAAAGGCAACAGCAGAAGCCTTATGGAAAAATATTTTCTGTCATTGGGGATGGCCACGGGTCATAGAGTCAGACAATGGCCCACAGTTTGTTAGTGATCTCATTAAACAAATGTGTAATTTGTTAGGCATACAGCAAGGATTTCATGTACCATACCATCCACAATCTAATGGCATTGTAGAACGTATGAATCGGACGTTAAAAGAATGTCTAAAAAAGGCATGCTTGGAAAAGGGCAATACATGGGTACATCATCTGCCTGGTATTTTAATGGGTATTCGAGCAACACCAAACATCAAAACATGTATTTCCCCATATGAAATAATGACAGGCCGCAAAATGCCCATACAGTTACCATTTGACCCAGATTTACCTAATGGTAAGCCCATGCTAGAAATCAGCAAACATCAGGAATGGCTAAAACAACTTACAAGTATATGTGACTATAATGCAAGGGAGCAAGCGTTCCATCTATGGAAAAAGGTGCCAATATTACCAGCTGAAGAAAACCTTCCCTGTGGAACCAAAGTATTGGTAAAAAAATTCCAAATGGAAGGACCATGGGCTAGCAATTGGCAAGGCCCTTTTGAAGTAGTGGAAAAAACTGGACCATTAGTGTACAAAATCAAAGGGAAAATGAAAAACAAAACAGTGTTGTACATAAAGATCAACTAAGAATGATCAAAAATAGTGAGCAATGTAAATCTCATTAAATGTATTCTCTTGTAGGTTTCCAACAGAGAAAACCATAATTAAATTGACATGGTTTAAAGTGCATCCTTTTGGAAATCCAGTTTCAGATGACCAAAGGCAAAATGATTCAAAAATGGAATTTCTATTTAAAGGATGGTTTTATAAATTGATAATAGCTATCATACTATTATTGTATTGCTTAGTATTAAATTATACTTACAACCTGTTAATCAAACTGTAAAGTTACATAAGAGAGACAGTAAAGAAATGTGGAAAAATTAACAAGATTGGTCATTTTTTAACACTTTTTTAGCAAGACAATGTTGGTATGCAAAAAGCATGAATGTTTCTAATTGTTGGGTATGTAGTTTAATACCAAAAATAACAGGGGTAATGCCTCTAATACCTATTCCACTAAATTATCTTAGTAGTTGGAGGGTATTAATAAATGAAACAGGAGATCAAGTCATAAATGTACAATTACGTAAAGCAAGAGTACAGTTATCTGCTATAGTGCAGGGGATCATATGTTTTCAACAAAATGGAACTGTTCCAGTGGGTAATAGCAATTGTATTCAAACAATTGAAATGATAAATTTTCACAACCACATACCAGTATGTGGAGTATTTTCTCATGGTTTTCCTATTTTAATACCAATTAAGGGTCAGTTAATATTAAGTGACACAGCTGTATTTCATTTTTCACAAAATGATACAAATTAGTGTAAAACCAATATTACATGTTGGTGAAGTAAAACAGATAAAAACTTTACAGTTGTACATGATAAAACTCCTACTATGGGGCAAGTAAATGGCAGTCTGGTAAACAGCAGTGTTCCTCTATCAGATGGGTTATATTACATCTGTGGTAAATATGCTTATAAATGGTTATCAAAGGGATGGGATGGAACCTGTTATATAGGATTAGTGGTACCAGCAATGCATCATGTAAAAGAGTTACCAAAAGGAAGCATTACAAATGCAGAAAAGAAAAGGGATATATTACCTGTGATTGAAAGTCTAGAAAATCCAGTAGACACCTTAGATACATCACGTATATATCATCAAAATCTTGATTATATTAAATTAAAAGATATGGATTTAGGAGATGATGTAATCTCTGGAGCAGGTATTTTCCCTTGGTACGGGGCTGCAAAAGCCATCTGGGAGCTGAGAAAACTATCTAAACTAGTTGAGGTATTGGCAAATGCCACTTTCAGTGCAGTCCTTGACATTACTGTCGAAATGACAGCAATACGAACTATGGTTTTGCAAAATCGAATGGCATTAGATTACATATTAGCATCCCAAGGAGGTACGTGTGCTTTAATAGGAGAACAATGTACATTTATTTCAGACAAAACAGAATCTGTAAAAGCACATTTAGAAGTGATTGTACAAGTGTCTTAACATACTAGTAAAAACTGGAATGATGACTGGAGTGAATGGTTTAGTAATCTATTTACAGGATGGACAGAAAAAAATCACTATTTTTAAATTATTTTATTGTTATTGTAATGCTTGGTTGCATATTATTTACATGTATTAAAGTCTGCTTAGCAAACGCTAGTCAAGTTACTGTTGTTGATTGTCATAATGAAAAAGTATTATCAAATAATACTTAATTTATTTCCCTAGTTTAAAATAAAAAAGAGGGAATTGTTAAAGTGTGCTCAAGAATATACTAAGGTTGAAAGTAACTTTGCTACAAATATTCAACATAAATAAGGTATAAGATAAAGCTTGCTTAAATGTAGAAATAGAGTTTAGTAATATGTAATCACCATCCATACTAAACTACCATGGCTTGCAAAATAAGGAATCTGCTGAATGGACATTTTTCCCTTACAGACTTAAAAACAGGATGTATGCAAGAGCAAAAATGCTAAATCTGCTTTTAAAGAACAAAGACATGTTTTTCTGCATATAAAAATAACACAGTATGTTTCCTTAAACAACAGGACATGTTTCTGCATAATGGACACAATGTTTCCTTAAACAACAGGACATGTTTATGACATGGTTACACAATCTGTTTCCTTGGCACAAGAACAGACAAAAAACAGGATGTTCACACTGTCAGAAAAGCTGGCCTCATAAATTCAGCAAAAATGTGACAAGACATTGTTAAACAAGGAAACTTAAAAATAATATTATCAAGTCAGCATCTGCAACAATACTGTTTCTACAGGATGAGCAATTCTCCAAAATAGAATACCAAGAGGAAATGTATGTGTATGACTAAAATTGTATATAAAGATCTGTATGAATCCAGTTATGTTATGGGGTATTTGTAGAGACACATTTGTCTTGAGGTAAATGTTATATCTCTCACATCATCTGTACTATATGAGAAGTAAAGTGGAACAGTACTTTAAGCTGCAAGGTTAGTCCATTTGGTTTATTATAAAAAGTTATTTGTTACTGCTCTAAGTTGATGCTGCAAAGTATATTCCCTCATCAGTGTATATTCTGCAAGTTTTTGTATGCAACAGACTGTGAATGCAAATATAACCAGACTTTGATTTTAGCAGAATCCAGCCAGCAAGACTGTGTGTCTTAAGAAGACTTCAAATCCATCACAGTAACAGCACCATATAGTTTTTCAGTGTTCGGATTTTTCCTTCTTCAGATTGTATCTAACCAGACACTTGCAATAGTTGGAATGCCCACAAAGGTTTCTCACCAGGAGAATTCAGGGTATGAATACCCTATCCTAACACTGATTGCCCTAAAGGCTCTCTCTCTGTCTTAAGGCTCCTACAGGCTGCTGAGAGGGGAATCTTTTCCTGGCTCACAGGGCTTCCTCAGACCTAGCCCTGATGGATCTATTGCAATATGCCCAAAACAAACAACACCAAAAACACTACATATGTGGATCTGAACTTCACTTGTGAGATGTGCTGGGGAGAGAGCGAGAGAGAGAGAGAGAGATGTGTTCCAGAGTATTCTTGTACTATGGAATAGGCTCCTCTTCTATGTAAAACAGAATTCATCACTGACCCTATTCAAACAAAACCTTGATAGCTGTATGTGAATTTTTAAATCTAACCCCAGTCTTGCCTCAATGTCCCTTATAGATAGAAGCTGTCAGTAAGAAAAGTATTATCCTAATTAATACACCCACCCCACAAATTCTTACTTACCTCACTGCTAATTTGCCCCCCAACCATATAGTCACCCATAATACGTGGGATCCAAATAGTTTGGGGTATATGGCAAGGCTTGTAAGTTCCCTAGTAACAACCTATGAACCTCCCTATCATGTTTAAGTACCTTGAGACAATGTGGCTTCCTGCCTTTCAGAAGTGGGTGCCATCTTTGGCAAACTCATGTGCCCATAAGCAGTACTACATGATTTATAAAAACCCATTCTTTAAGTAACACTACCTTCTTAATATATGCTTTTAGCTATTGTATTTTTTTGGTGGTGGTGTTGTTTGGGAAAAGTTCATTGCATTCCATAAAAGTCATTTATGAGAAAAAATATTTCCTGTCAATCTTAGTACAAAGTTAAGATCTATAATGGCAACAATATTAGTACCAACATGTACCATATGTCATAATCTGATATACCAAATTTGTTCATATTTTTCTAGTACACGCATAACCACACTTTTTTCTTTTCAACAGTCTTGCCTTCAGACAAAGAAGAGTATATATCCCACTTCACTACAGGATGCCTTATTATCAAGATTTCTTCATCTTTCATAGAGCAGATACTTATTGTCCTGACTTTCAATCTGAAAAATGACTATACAGAACTATTGGGGGGATTAACATTGTTTTATTTTTTGCTTCCCTCTAAATCAGTTTTCGCATGTACAGTAATGTGTATTACTGCATGACATCTAACTCTTCATGTCTTTGCTCTCATTGACTCTGTCCTGTACATGCTCTTTTGGTTCATTTGCCATTTCTTAGAGCTCTGTTCTGACTCTTGTTCGATTTTTGTCTTTATCCAGCTTCACATCTACAAGATACTTATGCCTTCTGATGCTTTTGTGTTGCCTAATATTTTCATATTCCTTACAACAGTAGCATGCTTTTAAAAGTTCACAATTTTTTCTTTTCATTGTCTTAAACTGCACTGAGTGCAGACATTTCACTGGTACCAACAGTTTCCTCCCCCCCCCCACTGCCTGCCTGTCATCAGCCCCTTCACAGCTAATCAACCTATTCATTCCTCATCTGTGGGATGAGTTGACTGGAAGAGAGCCATAAGGAGTGGTTCAGCTTTTTTTTTTTTTTTTTTGCTTGTAAGCCCTAACTTCCAGGATGTACTGGTCCAGTGCCAGGGGAAGTTGTCCAATGAGCTGTTCATGAAAATGGTCACCTTCACTGCAGCCTTCTGCAGGAGCACACCTCTGAGCAGTTTCCCCCCGGGGAAACTTGAATATTATACCATGACCCCCTATTAATATTCCAAAATGTGCATGCTTATTGGCCAGCGTGCACATTGTAAATCGACTTATACTAATGGAAAAAGGTCCGGTCGCCCGGACTTTTTCCATTAGTATAAGTCTCTTTTAAAACACTGTCTCGCTATGTTAAAAGAGTTTAACATAGCAACACAGGTTTAAAAAAAGCAACGGAGATCTCTGTTGCTTATTTTAAAGCTGTCTCACTATGTTAAACCCATTTAACATAGCGAGACAGGTTTAAAAAAAAAAAGCAACGGAGAAAGCAAGATCGCCGATGCTTTTTACAGTTTCGCTATGTTAAATGGGTTTAACATAGCGAGACAGCTTTAAAATAAGCAACGGACATTTCCGTTGCTTATTTTAAAGTTGTCTCGCGATGTTAAACCCATTTAACATAGCGAAACAGTAAAAAGCAACGGAGATCTTGCTTTCTCCGTTGCTTTTGTCCACAGCTCTGATGTACTGCGCAGGCATGCGCAGTACATCAGAACTGCCACGGATACCAGACAGCTGCGGAAGGTCAGCAAAGAGGCATTATACAATGCCATTATTTAAGAAAAGTAATTATTTCTTTTCTTAAATAATGTCATAGTATAATAGCAATAACCCACGCCTGGGTGTGGGTAATGCGGGATTTACCCATGGTTGTCTTTGTTTGGTCCCGAGGGTGAAGCCCTCAGGACCAAACCATGCCAACCGTGGGTAAATCCCTCATTACCCACACCCAGGCGTGGGTTATTGCTATAGTGGTTTCCTGTGGTCGCTACCAGGGGAAATTACACTAGCTCATGTCCCCCGAGTGTGCACAACCCTCTCCATTCCCCCTGTGAAAAGTTTGCAAGTCATGCCCCTAACTTCCCCTCCTAGTCCTTGCCTGCCTTCTACACTGTCAGGGCTGTAAATCCAACCCCAGTCACTGCGTTGCAGTCAGGACTCCATTCCTCTGTCCACACACAGTCAGGCACCAACATTTTCCATGTCTGATAAAATGAAAATTAACACTAGATCCTTGCTGTTGTCTTCTATCCACTTCATCTTGGGGTTACCGGATCCAAGACCAGCAATTCAGACATTGGCTTTGAAGCTTGAACTCCTATCCCATAATGCCCTGCACCACTTAATCTCAGATATAGTTTGCCTCTCCCATACTTCACCCTTCTAAAAATGTAATAAACTAAATGGGCCAATAACTAATGAGGTCCAGCACATGAAGACTTCAGGAAGACCTGCAAGGTCCTCTAGAAGCAGAAATTGTTTGTTTGGAAATGTGCCAGAAGGATGGAATGGTGAGACAGATGGAAGATGAGAAGCGAGATCTATTGTTTTGGTAAATACATAACCTTTGTATCCAATGTTTTCTTTTCTATCCATCTCAACCTGTGGGAGAGCCCCCAGTAAGGCAGATCCAAGTGGTACTATGGAAGGACATTCCACAGGATGATAGAGCCAAACATAGACCTCAACTTAATATCAAGCTTGTAGTGTGCAACAAAGGTGTCAGTATTGGCCAAGCAGCTGCTGAGCAGATATCATCCAATGATTCATGACTAAGGAAAGCTCCCAAGGTAGATACTACCCTTGCATAGTGAATCTTAGGTCTGGAACAGGAAGAACATCTGCTGACATTACACACAAGAGATGCAGTCAAGTAAACCATGTGGACACCTTAGACATTCCTGCTCGCAGTTTAGCCCTGGGAAAGGAAACAAAAAGTAGATCAGACCTCCTGACATTCATGGATCTTTGTAAATAAAACCTTAATTGTTGGTGCAGATACAGACAATGGAGAATGTTCTCTCATTTATTAGCAAACTTCAGAAGAAATGCTGACAAATGAATAGACTGGTATAAGCTAAACTCAGAGACTACCTTGGGTAAAATTGCTGAATTAATCCATAAGAATACTATGTCATTATGAGAAAGTATACAGGAAGAATTGAATGACAAAGCCTGAAGTTCTGACACTTGCTTACAACCAGGAACCAAGTCTTCCAAGATAGAAACTTTAAATCTACTGTGGCTATGGGCTCAAAGGGAGTGCTAGTTAATGCCTGCAGCAAAACAGTCAGATCTCAAAAGAGGGACTAAAACTCTCAAAGATAGTCTCGGCAGAAAGATTGCTTTAAACATCAGAGAAGCTATAGAAGGATCTTGACCCATATGAAAAACAGAAATTGCTGCCAGTTGAAGTTTAACAGTAGAGTACATTGCTCCTGTTGGAAGTTTTTTGAAAGGAAGAAATAATACGCACTACTCTGGGAGACAGCATGGAATTTCAGGCCATCAGTGGAACCAAGTGATTAGTTTAAGGGATTTGAAATCTGAACTCAGGTAGGGTAAACTTATTTATTTACTTGCATTTGTTTACTGGGAAGGTCCACTGGGCCTAGGTGACCCCATTTTCAGTGGAGGCCCAGGGAGAAAAGCTCCACTTGGAGGGTATCGTTAGGGAAACCACACTAGTACGGGCCAGAAGAGGGCTATGAGATCACAGTCTCCTTGCAACAAGCTACTTTCTGCAAGAACTTTGACAATGAGGGAAGTCTGTGGGTATGCATATAGAAGATGTTGAGTACCCTCCTGAGGTATCAGGGAAACAAAGTTGCTGCACTTGTGTTGTATGGGGTTGTAAACAGGTTGCAGCAATTCCAAAACACTGATGTGTAGATTGACCTCCATCTGGAAGCAGGTACCTTAGGCTGGGGAAAAGACAAAGGAGCATTCTGTTGACAATGTCTGATAGCAACAAACCTCTGTGAGTATTACTGTGTGCTGCATAGGCTGTGTCCATAGAAACCACTGGACTGAGAGAGTCCATTGAAATACTCTCATGTAAAAGCTGACAAAAGGAGGCAAAGAATCAGAACAGTGGGTGGCCCTTCCAATGGACTGAAGATGTAGAGAAGACAATCTTGAATGTGGATGCCTAGCAATTTGAGAAGTGGTGCCCAAATGTCAGCCTATAAACTCCTGTCTTGCAATCTGAGCAGTGGTGTCCAAATGGCAACTTATAAACTCCAATGTTTAAAATGGCTACAGTCTGGACTTCTCAGAATATACTATGATGCCTAAAGCAAGGCACAACTGGAGAAAGGAGTCTCTTGCTTGAACTAGAGATGCTGCTGATAAAGTCAAAATGAACCACTCATCCAGGTAATGAAAGACTAAGAATCCCTGCAGCCTGAGCTGGGCTGCTACCATTGCAATGCATTTGGTGAACACTCGGGGGGGGGGGGCTGTGGGTGGTGCAAACAAAGCGCATTAGTCTCCTAGACTGTCTGGCTATCTTTGCATAGTAAAAGGAATCTTGGACATCTATCAAACATGTTCATTTGTACTCCCTCACCAGTGGGTGAACTGACTGCACCATTCCCATCTCTAACCTGTTTGACAAATATGTTCAATATGGACCTGATCTCCTTGTTTCTCGGTCACCAAAAAGAATCTTGAATAGACCTTGGCTCCTCTCTGGTCTGGTATGACCTCCCATATGACTTTTTGATGGCAGCTTTTCTCTCTCTCTCACTGTTGTCCATTGCCAGGATGGGATGTCTGGGATGGTGTTTTGATGAAATGTAAGAAATGCCTGAAATGGGATTGTTTAGCCTCTGGGTAGAGATCCAAACACACCCACACTTCTTCCAGAGTGCAGCAACTCGGTAAACCTTCCAGAGCACTGAAAGGGTTTGTCAAAAAGTCGCCAAATACTCGATTTTGTGGATCACTCCTCCCCTAGAGTGGCATCCGTTGAAGTTTCCCCTCTGTCATGGGGGCAATATCACCTAGAGCGTACTCAGCAAATTGTCAGGGTTCCTGATGAACAAGCATTATCTCTACTCTGGTTGTGGGCAATGGTCCTTAGAGAAGTGAAAAAGCGGACCCCATGGCAGACAGCATTTTGCCATCCTCCTCATCAGTGTGTCCTTTATTTTCAGTCTAAATAAGGTGGTACTATCAAATGGTGCATTCAGAAAAGATGCCTTAAACAATTCCGTAAAGCTGCAGAGGCACATTCAGGCATGAGTGAACTGCTATGCCATGCCTACTGCTCTGGCCATATTATCTATTGCATCAGACAAGAACATGGACACACTGGAAAATGACAGCATGGTACTGGTCTCTACAATCATTGGGTATGTTCTGGACTTAATGACTTCATTCGCCAAGTCCCAGTGTAGTTTAGTTAGGTGTGCCATGTAATTCAGCTCATGAAAAGCAAAGGTGGCTGAAGTATATGTGCTCTTCTCAAACCTGTCCTCTGCTCTAGAATCTCTGTTTGGAGGGTGGACAGTTATGCTGTCATCTGATACCTCCAATCTGGTGGCTGCAGCTAACAGAACAGCAATGACTGCAAGTCGCTTGATACACTGTGCCCTGTCCTTGGGCAGGAAAAAAATCTTTTTGGGCTTTCTAGTAATGGTCTCTACCACATCTGGTTCTTTCCAATTATCTTCTAGACATTAAGTCAATGACAGCATCTGGTGGCAGTACCACACAGGTCATGGATGGTTCAGCACCAAATGCATCTTGAAATGCAGACTACTTAGAGGAAGGAGCTTCAGCAGTCCGATGTCTTCTCTGCCCTAACAACTCTAAAAGATCGCCAAATGAGATATGGTCATGGGGAGACTTCAGAGAACCCGGCCTCAATTTGAGGTCTGTGGCCTCCATCAACAATTCCTGAGGGGAATCTAGGTACCTCCTCTTACATTGGTGCTTCCTATGCTCTTCCTGGGTGCCGACATTGGAGGAGATAGAGAAGCTTAGGGGAGTCATTGGCCTTGGGCTGCTCAAGGCCATGTAATGCAGGCTGTCCTAGAACAAGCTGATGTGTGACAGAAGACCCAGGTAGACTGGAGATCAAGGCTAGACTTGGCACGGAGCGTGGTTCCCAATTCCAGAATGAGAGAGAATTATTTCCACAACCTCAAACACCAATGCCAAGCCTAGACAGCTGGGAACGGAGTGGGAGGGAATGATATCCAAGTCAATCTGCTCCTTCAAGAATGTCCACATCATTTTGTCCAAATCTATTCCTGGAGGATCTAGCAGGCATTACAAGCAGATTAATGGGCTGGTGCAAAGATCTATCAATATCTTGACCCATAACTGAGGAAGACAGGGCCCAAGGGGGTTACTTTTCCAGTGAAAACATTGGTTCCTGGTTGGCAGCCATAACCACTGACTGGTACCAAAGCATCATATGAACTCTGAGCAGCTGAGGATTGGAACTCATGTGTTTCCAAACTTGGGGCAGAGGAAGTCAGTGATCAGGATTAAATCTACTTTAGGCTACACATCTCTACCCTTTTGCATATATGTAAAAAAGGACTTCCAGCTACTTAACATGTTGTTTATCAACCTCTTAACACAGCTGCATACTCATTGTATGTAATTTAATCTGCCTGCCTACATGATTTATTCATGTTTGTAATTCTTTAAGCAACCTTTCACATCCTATTCCATTCCGCTGTCTGTCTTGTAATTGTAATAATACTGCCACGTCATAATGTATCATTTGCCTGCCATTTTCACTGTACATTTAAATTTTTGTATGAAAGTCATTAAATATTCCCACAGGCTGAGTATATTTTTCTCTCTAAAAACTGATGTGTGGAGTATTTCTCTCAAATATTTTTTACTGACTTACAGTGTGTTAACAGAACCTGATATGTCATTTTTCTGATGAATATAAGACAGGCAACACTTAAGATTTTTAGCAAGTTATAAAGATCACAACCTGTGGAAGGAAGTAATGTACTGCAAGATGTCACTTGCAGGTTCTTTAGAATACATATTATTGCCAGGAATATTCCTATACCTTGTAGGTTCTTGTATTAACTTCTGTTCGTCTAATAAAGAATGAGGTGTACAAAACAGCGGTGCAACCAGTACAGTGTAGTGAAAGCACAACAGTTAGGGAAGATAAGAGTGACAGAGATGAAGTGCCTATGTAGGGTACGCAATATGGATGAAAAAATGATGACCTCTGAGCAAAAACTAATCTAGTTGCAGAGGTCATTAAAAAAGAACATATGGTAGTTTTTGAGCACATGTGCAGGAAGGCAGAAGATGATTTGGTGAAAAACATTTTGAGGAAGACAAGAGGAAACAAGGACATAAAGGAAAAACACAAATGTCAAAGTAAGTAGGAAAGTGGCACTGAACTGAGACAGTTGACATGACATCCCAATCCCTAGTAAAAAAAAAAACAGGTAAAAAGGTGACAATCATGGTGATTTTCATCTAGAAGAGAAATAAACATCTGTCTTATGCAAGTTGTATATCTACCTTGCCCCAGAAGTATTAGAGAGGTTCAAGCCCCCTACAATTATTCCATTCGGCATATGAATTAAAAAAAATACAATTCGGTACATTTTCCTTCTCAATAGTTTTGGATTTTAATAGTTTACAGATTTGCTGTATCACCTATTTTAATGTTTAATGAATAGAATTTTTCATTTTCAAACTCATTAGAATCCAGTACCTCAAAGTTTTTTTTTTTTTACAGATTGTGACACCTCCGTCTTTACCTAGCTTCAAATGGGTTCTACAAAGATATGATTTACTGCCCCAGAAATAATAGTCTGGGCCCTTTTTGGCATGTTTTAGTAATAAATTCATTATCTACACCACTGGATATCACTATTTTAAGATAATCATTCAAAGTCTGAAAACTAAGATATTTGTTATTAGTGCTTTTATGCAATCATCACTTAAGCCCGATTCACATTGCTGTTTGCATTGTAAAAAATCTACTTTTAACCATTTCAATTGCATCCAGGGCCACCCAAGCTAAGAATATTTCTCAGTTTACTCCATTTGTACCTGCTTTATATAGTAATTACTACTGTTTTTCAGCATTTTAAAGCACTTAACTTTGTAGCAAAAAAGTACAGTTGTGTACACTTACCATAAATGTAGATGTTCAAGTGTATTCACTGTTGCAGTCCTCACATATGGGTTATCTGACTCCCGGCAGCCCTCAGTTGGCTCGAATACCAAAGTCCTTGGTATATGACGTCAGCTGCCAGCAGTTGTAAAACTGATGTTAGTACGTCAGGTATAAAGGGAGGCAGCCAACGCCATTTCCTCAGTTTTTCTTGCCTTAACTGTCAGGAACCCCCAAAAGAAGGCTAATCCAGGAATGGTAGCATCCTGGACACGTCATACAAATAATAAAAATCCATAGTCTGTGCCTTAGGAAAAAAGGGGGAAAGGAGGGTGGGAAACCAGGACTGCAACAGTGAATACACTTGAATATCTACATTTATGGTAAGTGTACACAACTGTACTATGTTCTTCGTGTTTCACTGTTGCAGTCCTCACATATGGGTTGATTCCCAAAGCCCAGTAAGAAGACAAAAGGGGGGAAGAAGGATCACAGAGATTAAGGGTTGGTAAGGAGGCCCTGCAAAACTGCAGAGGCAAAACCAGCCCTGGATTTAGAAAACAAAGGCAGATTGTAATGCTTCATGAAAGTATGAATAGAAGACCAAGTAGCTGCTTCTAGAATGTCTTTAGTAGGCACATCTCTCAGAAAGGCTGCAGAGGTAAAGGCTGCTCTAGTAGAATGGGTCCTAATACCCTGAGGGGGAACCTTCTCATGCTGCAGGTAACAAAAGTGAATACAGTGAGCAATCCATTTGGAGATGGTTTGTTTTGAAATAGCTTTACCCTGAGCCCCAGGAGCAAAACTAACCAACAACTGTTCAGATTTTCAAAAGGATTTAGTCCTAAGTAAAATCTCATTTGTCAATGCACATCAAGAGAGTGCAGAATCCTTTCCTCTTTATTTTGGGCATTGTTGAAAAATGTAGGCAGGTGAATAGAATGGTTAGACTGGAAACTACCTTAGGCATAAAGGAGGGATTGGTTCTCAGAGAAACCCGATCTGAGTGAAAAATAATGAAAGGTTCTACTGCCATTAAGTCTTGCAGCTCAGATACCCTTCTAGCTGAAGTAATAGCTAAAAGGAAATCAGTCTTCCAGGATAGAAACGTCAAATCTGCAGAGGCAGCTGGCTCAAAGGGAGGCAGAGTAAGTTTTTCCAGGACAAAATTAAGATCCCAAGCAGGAGCTCTTCTGGGAGGTCTAAGATTACTAGCGCCCCTCAAGAACTGTTTCATCAAGGGGTGAGAAAGAATTGGTTGCTCAAAAGAACAATGAGCGGAAATTGCTGAAGCATGAATTTTGATTGAAGAAAAAAGTCCACCATAAAGCAATCCTGCTAGGTAGTCAAGAATGAGTGAAAGAGAAGGATGAGAAGAGTCTTCTCCTTTAGCTAGCATCCAAGAGCAAAATCTCTTCCATTTATCTGCATACGATTTTCGTGTGCTAGGCCTCCTGGCCTCATGAAAAACTTCAACCTCCTATTGGGAAAGATTTAAGGTATTAGCCAGGCTGTTAAATGCAGAGTTTGAAGATGAGGATGAATGAACTGCCCCCCTCCCTGAACCAACAGATCTGTAACCAGGGGAAGATGCCAAGGCTGAGCCTGGGAAAGGCTGTGAAGGAGGGGATACCAATGCTGCCTGGGCCAATCTGAAGCTATCAGAATAGCCTTTGGTTTTTCATCCCTTATCTTTAGCAGCACTCTGGGAATAAGATGCAGAGGAGGGAATGCATAAACTGAGATATGTGTCCATGGGAAGGGCAATGCATCCACCCTCCAAGCTTTGCTGTGAAATTCCCTGGTGCAGAAGGTTGGAAGGAGATGACTGATGTGAGAGGAGAAGAGATCCACTTGTGGGGTGCCCCAATGATAATTGATGTGATGGAAAATGTCCCTGTTCAGTTGCCACTCATGAGGATCCAGAACACGTCTGCTCAAATGATCCACCAAGGAGTTTAGCCTCCCTGGAAGATAGTGTGCTATTAGATGTAAGCCCATGGATGCTGCTATGGACTATAGTCGCATGCTTTGTCTGCACAAGGGGTAAAAGTGAGTCCCCACTTGCTTGTTGATGTACCACATGACTGTGGTATTGTCTGTCCTGATTAGCAGAGTCCCAGGGTAGAGTAGGTCCTTGAAAGCCAGCAAGGTCTGCTGCACTGCCATCAATTCTTTTAGGTTTATATGCAGATGAATCTGCTGGGTGCTCCTAGTCCTCTGTATGCCCCTGCCCTCCAGATGAGCCCCCCATGCAACATCTGAGGCGTCTGTGGTGAGAGTCTGACTGGCAGGCGGTGGACGGAAAGGCAGACCCTTGTTCTGAAAACAGGCTGTCGTCCACCAGAGGAACTCCATTTGTAGACAGGGACTCAGGGGAAGAATCAAGTCTAAGTCCTGTGTGTGTTCACACCAAAAATTCTTGAGGTACCACTGAAGTTTTCTCATATGCAGCCTTGCATATTGGATCATCAAAATACATGAAGCCATGAACCCCAGTGCTTGCAGGAATTGCCTTACAGAGAGCTGGGTCATGCTTGCCAAGTTCATGAAGTATGTGGAAAGATCTTATTGCTTCTGTTGAGGGAGGAATATCATCTAGGTGGCTGTATTCAGACTCACTCCCAGGAAAACAATCTCCCTGGAAGAAACCAACTTTGACTTATTTTCGTTGAGAGTGTAATCCAAAGAGGTGAAAATGTTCTTCAGGAAATCCAAATCCTTTTCTAATTATTCTGGGGAAGTTTGAATGAGACAGTTGTCCAGGTAAGGATACATTTGAATGTTTCTCTGTCTGCAAAAAGCAATGGCTGGAGCCAGGCACTTCGTAAAAACTCTGGGAGCAGTAGATAAGCCAAAGGGCAATGCAGAGAATTGAAAGTGTTGCTCCCCAGCCCTGAAGCAAAGGATCTGCCTGCAACTTTCCCTTATTGAGATGTGCAGATAAGCCTCCTTCAGATCCAAAGTCACCAGCCATGAATCCTTGCCCAGCATTGGTGGTAATTGTTGAAGGGTGAGCATCTTGAATTTGGGAATCACCAGAATAGTGTTTAGAATGGATAGATCCAGAATAGGGTGCCAGGTGTCCCCTTTCTGGGGTATCAGAAAAAGCCTTGAATAAAAACCTAGGCCTGCCTGATTTGCAGGAACTGGCTCTATTGCCTCCATAGTCAGTAGAGAAGAAATGTGTTTCTACCTCTGCCTTGAAAGTTTTGGGTATGTCTGGGTTCCCTTGTAAAACAGGGAAGGTGTGAAAGTAAAACTTGTAACCTTGGTTTACTATATTGAGCACCCATTTGTCATCTGTGATGGTATACCATACCTCTTCGAACCTGGCTAACCTTCCCCCAAGGAAACCCAGGGTCCGCAGAGGTAGGCACAAGAAGGCCGGAGTCATTGAGAATGCTTGCTTTGGGAAGCTGGCTTAGAACTCCCTGATTTAGCAGAAGAATGATGCCATTGTTTAGCCCTTTGAGGGGTAGAAGCCTGCCCTCTGGAAGATCTGAAACCCCTAGGCCTAGAGCGACCCTGCTTGCCAGGATCAGGGAAAGACCAATTTTTGGAAGGATAATGCCTACTAAACCGACGAGGTTGAACCTGAAGGAAATCTTTTACAGCTTGCATAGATTTTGCTTTATCCTCTAACTTTTTCAGTACCTCCTCAGCTTTATTACTAAAAAGATTGTCCTTGTGCAAAGGAACATCCAGCAATTTAGACATAACTGGTTCAGAAAGAGGCTGCTCCCTGAGCCAAGCATGCTTTCTAATTACAGAAGCAGTGGCTGCTGCTCTGCAGGAAGCCTCCAAGGTGTCAAAACCACAATGAAGTGAATGCTTATTAACTAAAGTGGCAGAATTCAGTAAGTCTTGTAAATCTTTGGTTTCCGCCATGGAAGGAATATCTCCAAGTTTAGCATTAATAGCCTCCAACGTATACTGCTGATACTTAAGCATGTGACAAAGACAATTCACCGATCTAACAGCAAGAGTTGCAGAAGTATAGACTTTTACCCCACCTGTCCAAGGCCCTAGATTCCTTATCAGAAGGCACAGGGTTTTTAGCAATAGTAGCCTTAACACCCTAGGGGCCTTGAGAAATAATTTCTGGATCAGCAGTAGGGTAAGACATCATCCACAACTTCCAAAACTGGAGGTATAGCCAGAGGCTTATGCTGTGGCAAATCTAAAAATTCCCTGATTCTTTTCTTAGACTGTGGAAAATCCTGACATTCCCATTTAAAATGCTCCATAAGAGTATTCAAAGTATCCCCAAAGGAAAAATCTTCTGGAGGGGAGGCAGAAGGGATAGACTCCTCAGCATCAAAATCCTCAAAGCCAGAAAAAAGTTGAGAATTTCCTTCTTCACCAGCAGACATACTGGAAATCTCAGAATCTGAGACAGACAAAACATCAGGAGATAATTCCCTAGCCGTCTTTGAAGGGGGGATGAGAGCCCATAATCAGGGAAAGAAGATCACCAGCCATCTTTAACAACTGGGACTGAAGTACAGGAAGGGAGGCTGATGCCTGCTTGTGAGTAGGTTTGTGGCTGGAAGGTTTACTAGCAATCCGGAGGGACTCAGGAGGCCTAGCAACTGCAGAAGCCTAAGTTAAGGTAGTCGGTCTGGTTCTGGTCTCATGTCGAAAAGAAGAGGCGTCAGAAGCTGGTGCTTGCAAAGCGACTCCAGACCCATCTGAAGCAATGACAGATGAAGGGGTCTGAAGAAGAAATAGCAGCTTGCAGCATGGAGGACTCCGTAAAGGCCTCTGAAAACAAAAGCGCCTCACTGACTACCGCTGTGCTGACGACCAATTTCACCGGTGCGTCATCAGTAAATTTAACCCTAGGCCTGTCGCGGTCCTTGTCTTTGCGTTTCCTAGGAAGATCCAAAGTCGGGAGACCAGAAGATGCCATACCGACGAACTTAGGCCCGACTCCGAAATGCTTATACAAAATCTTAGCTCTACAGCATATGGTACGCGGGTTAAAGGAAGCACAGAGATCACAGTTAGTGACCTCGTGCTCAAAGCCCAAACAAGTTATACAAAAGGAATGGAAATCATGGTGCGGAATCTGTTTTCCACAGGCAAGACAGTTATTAACTTTATCTGACATTCGTTAAAGCAAGAAAAAAGGATCCCCAACAGGGTACTTATCTGAAGGGGTCTTCAACTTGGTAGTTGGAAAGCGAAACGAAGGTAAACGACCAACCGGCACTAGTGCAAATTGCATTTGCTTCAGCCTCCACAGCAAGAAAGACTGAGGAAATGGCGTCGGCTGCCTCCCTTTATACCTGATGTACTGACATCAGTTTTACAACCGGTGGCAGCCGACATCATATACCAAGGACTTTGGTATTCGGGCTGACTGAGTGCTACCAGGAGCCGGATAACCCATATATGAGGACTGCAACAATGAAACACGAAAAACATCAGTAATTTCTCTCTGTTGACTTTTTCTAGTTCTGTGTACCTCCACATTGCATTGCATAAGAGTGAATTAGCCAGGTGGTAGTTTTGGTTAATCTATACTTTTACATCAAGAAATTCCAAGATCATCCATCTTTTGTCAGAAGGTATTTACCTAGTTTCTCTGAGTTGGGAAGCACTCCAGGAAGTTCTCAAGGTAATATTTGAAGGAGCTCAAAATATTATTGCTTATTGGCTAGAGGGAATAGGAGTCAATTTTCTAGCTTTTTTTCCCCTACTATATATCAGGAAAGTTTGCAAGGCTCTGTTCAGTTACAAAGAACTCTGCAACACTATGTTTCAACTGTATCCAGAGCCATCCAAGCTAAAATAAGAATGTTTTCTTGACTTACTACACTTGCACCTGCTTTATATAGTGATCAGTACTGTATTAAGCATTTTAAAGCATTTATTTAATTTTGTGGTAAAAATAGCAATTTCTCTGTGGCTTTTCTAGTTTTGTGGGCTTCCAGAACGTGGCAGGGAAGGAGGGAGGGGAATGTAAGAACAAAGGCGAGATGAACAATTCACATGGAATGTTATGGTAAGAACATAACTTCTTTATGTGAAATTGTTCAATCTCGCCGTTTGTTCTTACACACGGGTAGCGTCCCTATCTCCGTTAACCTGGGTGGCTCACGGAAGAACGTTCCTGAGAACAGTGGAACCAAAGGAAGCCCTGTCCTTGGAGGTCCTATCTACTTTGTAGTGAGTAATAAACATATGAGGCTTTGCCCACGTAGCTGCCGCACAGATAGTATCCAATGGTAGACAAGCGGCATGGGCTAGAGAGGTAGAAACTGCCCTAGTAGAATGAGCCTTAGGCTTGAACAGAAGTGGTTGTTTGGAAGCTGAATAGACAAAATTTATGCAGTCCAAAAGCCATTTGGATAACGTGCATTTTGTTACTGCCATCCCTTTCTTATTATCCGTGAAGGAAACAAAAATCTGATCTGATTTCCTGCATACATTTGTTCTGTCCAAATAAAATCTCAGCTGTCTATGTACATCCAATTTGTGCAGCATGTATTCCAACTTGTTAGAATGTTTTTTGAAAAAGGTGGGAAGCTCAACAGATTGATTAATATTAAGCATTGAACACACCTTCGGGAGAAATCATGGATTAGTGCATAAGGCGACTCTGTCAGGATGAAAAACCATGTATGGGGGTCTAACCGACAAGGCCTGTAGCTCTGATATCCTACCAGCTGAAGTGACAGCAACAAGAAAGAGAGTCTTCCATGACAAATATTTAAGTGAACATGTTGATGCTGGTTCGAAGGGTGGTAACATAAGTTGAGAACATCAAATTCAAGCTCCAGGGAAAAACGGATCCCGAATGGGCGGACGGAGATGAAAGGTACCCTTTATGAAAGCTTTACAAAGCCTGTGAGACATAAGTGTAGAGTCCCCTTCACCTACGTGAAAGTTAGATATGGCAGCTAACTGCACTCTTATCGTGGACGTAGAAGCCCCTTTGTGAAAGAATGTAGATAAAAAATCCAAGATTTTGTGTATCGGGGCCACCAAGGGATCTATGCCTTGCCCTGATGCCCAACACGCAAAAAGTTTCCATTTGCTCCTGTACAGTTTCCTAGTGGAAGCTTTGTGGGAAGAAACTAGAATGTGTTGTACTGCTGGAGACAAAAAATTTGACCTAGCTAAGTTGGGAAGCGGAGCAGCCAAGCTGTCAGTTTGAGGGACTGAAGAGATGGGTGAGGAAATCCTGACGAGTGTGTCAACAGGTCTGGCACTGGGTCCAGGATCCACGGTTCCTCCATCTGGTACATTCGAAGAAAGGGAAACCAGATCTGTTGAGGCCAGAATGGTGCTATTAAAATGATCATCCTTTCCAGACTCCTGGCTTTCTGTAGGAATTTGGGTATTAATGGAACCGGAGGGAAGGCATATAGGAGATCCGGGGGCCAATCATGTACCAGTGCGTCCCTGGGGGCATCCCCTGGAGGGGGAAGTAGGGCAAAGTAGCTTCTGCATTTGGCATTTAAGGGGGATGCAAACAGATTGCAGCAAGGCTGGCCCCATCTGTGGAAAATCTTCTCCGCCACTTGACTTTTGAGGGACCACTTGTGAGGCAACAGGATGGCTCTGCTCAACCTGTCCGCGATGATGTTGGATGACCCCAGGATGTGCGTTGCTATTAGAAAGCGTCCGGTGGACACAGCCCATTGCCAAATTCTCAGGGCCTCTCTGCATAATGGGCAAGACCTGGCTCCCCCTGTTTGTTTATGTACCAGACCACTGACATATTGTCCGTCTGAACTGCCACTGTTCCTAGAGGTAGGGAGTCGTGGAAGTGTTACAACACTAGAAACACTGCTCTCAACTCCAGGACATTGATGTGCAGATTGTACTCCATCTTGGGCCACTCTCCTTGGACAGTTCTCCCCTGAAAAAGTCTCCCTCACCCCATCAGGGAAGCTTCCGTGGTTATTGTGGCTGTAGGGCTGGCTAGCACAAACGGGCGACCTATCGCCAGATCTTGACTGTTCAGCCACCATCGAAGATCCCGCTTGCAAGATTCTGTGATCAAGATGTGGTGTGACAATGGAAGCTGCTGGAATGACCACTGCGCGAAGAGCAGCTACTGGAGGACTCTCATGTGCATCCTGCCCAATGGAACTGCAATAAGGGTAGCTGCCATCATTCCCAGGGCTTTCAACACTTACGCGGCAGGAACACTCTTGTTTTGAAGAAGAATGACCTGATCCCTGAGGGTTGAAACTCTTGTCTGGGGAAGCTTGATCAAAGCTGTAGTAGTGTCTAAATCTGCCCCTATGAATGAGATATGCTGTGAGGGTGATAAGGCAGATTTTTCGAAATTGACTGATTCCTAAACGGGAACAAAGGTTGATGGTGTAGTCCCTGGCTTGTACAAGATGATGCTTGGTGGTAGCGGTGAGGAGCCAGTCGTCCAGATACGGAAACACCCGGAATCCTAGCCATCTCAGGTGAGATGCCACTACTGCCATGCATTTGGTGAACACCCTGGGGGCTGAGGTGAGACCAAAGGGCAGAGCTCAAAATTGGAAATGACTGGCTCCCAGCCGGAAGTGCAGGTGATCTCTGGATGCCCTGGCCATTTTGATGTGGTAGTACGCGTCCCTAAGATCTATAGAGCACATCCAATCACCCTTCTGCAGAAAGGGAAGGATCGATTGTAGCGTGACCATCTGGAACTTTTCCTTCCTTATGAAGGTGTTGAGTTTGCTGAGGTCCAGTATTGACCTCCAGTCCCCTGTTTTCTTTGGAACTAAAAAGAACCTTGAGTAAGTTCCGGATCCTATTTGGTCCACCGGGACTGGTTGGATGAGTCTTTTTCGAGCAGCTTTCTTATTTCAATGGCTGCTTGATCTCGCAGATTGGGTGGGACATCTGGAAATCTCTTTTGATCGGGGGAGTGGCTACAAATGGAATGTTGTACCCTCTGGTTATTATGCTTTTTACCCAAGAATCTGAAGTGAGATTTAGCCGGGCCTCTGGGTATAAAGCCAAGCGACCCCCGACTGCCTCCAGAGGAGGACAGTTGGGCCTCCACTCAGGAGTGCTGGAAGGGCTTCCCAGGGGTTCTATCCCTGTCGCCCTGGTTCTGTGGACCCCCTCTGACGCCTGGGCGGCGTCTTCCATTTCTCCCCCCTCCTCTGCCTCTGGAGGGGGCATCACTCTATGTGGCCTGGAAAGATCCCGGAGTCTTTCAGAACCACATTCTTCCGCCTCTTTGCCCTTTGGGGTACGGTCTAGTAGGGGTGGAAAAACGGACCCCTATGGCAGACAGGGTCTTACCTTCTTGCTCACACCGAGTGAGAGTCTCCTTTACTTTGGGTCCAAACAGGGTGGCACCATCAAAGGGGGCATTGGCAAAGGAAGACTTGAAGGCTTCCGCAAAGGAGCACAGGCGCATCCAGGATTGTCTCCGCAGATCGATCCCTGCGGCTGCAGTCCTACTCGAACCTTCGGCCGCATACGAGATGAGCCTCATGGATGAGTTAACTATCGAAGTGAGGGTGTTGAGTTGTGCTGTAACCTTTTCTGAGACAGCAGCATCTGTGTTACCCTGGAGAGCAACTCCCAGCTCCTTAAGGAGGTCTCTCTGAAGGTGCGTCAAGTGCGTGAGATAGTTCAGCGATCGCATGGAGAAAGTCAATGAACTGAAAACGCGCTTCCCATACCTGTCCATAGTCCTGGAATCTTTGCTAGGAGGATGGACAGAGGAAGATGCCTCAGACATTTCCTTCTTCGTGGCTGCTGCCACCACCATAGCATCAACTGGGACTCCCTTAGTGAGATAGGCCTTGTCCTGGGGGGCAGTGATATACTTATTGGGCCTCCGAGGGACTGGTTCCATTGTGTCAGGACTCTCCCACGCCCTTCGAGCTATTAGGTCTATCAACTCATCGAAGGGCGTAGTCACCCAGGAGGTAGAAGGTTGAGCCCCAAAAGCCTTCAGCAACACTGATTCGTCCTCAGTGGGGGCAAGTGACTGCCAATCACCCCTCTGCTTTAAGATCTCCAGGATGTCAGCAAATGAGACATCCTCAGTGGGGGACCCCTCCAACTCATCCAAATCGGTGTCCAATGTCAATGATTCCTGTGGGGAATCAATGTGCCTCCTCTTGCACAATTTCTTCCTCGGAACGTCATCGCTGGGGCATCTGGTGAAGCTTCCGAGGAACAGGGGACACCCTCTGGGGCTGGCTGAGGCATTGGGTCTCTACGCTTGGCCGGGATCACGAGTGCAGAAACAGAACGCGGTCCTTTGGGGGAAGGAGAAGATGACTCCGATTAAGTAAATGTCTGTTCAGACAGGACCTTCCTCATGACGTCGAAGGCACAGGATCCACGGGCCGAGGACTCCACCCGATCTGAAGAGCACGGCAGCTTCCCTGAAACCGGGACTACGGGCTCCGACCCAGAGGATGGAGCCGAGCTAATCTGCACTGAGGCTCCGAGGGGGAGCATCTGAACCGAAAGTTCCGTTTGACTCTCTGCCCCGGAACCGAGGAGAGACCGTTGGCTCAGAGACTCCCCGATGGGCTCAGAGGGAGTCGAGGTCAATGGTGCCGACCGCACTAAATCAGGCTTCGGCACCGAGGGGTTAACAATCATCGGTTCCTCATCTCCCAGCTCAGAGGACTTGATGGGTCTCAGAGGATGATCTGCATGAGACACAGGGACGGCTTCAAGTTTCAATACCAACTGAGATGAAACCGCAATCAGCTTGGATAGAGCCGCGTTCTCCATAAGCTTCTGCACCACTCGATCCACGTTGGTGTCAGATAATGGCCTGGAAGAACGGGTTGAAGGGGCCAAAGAGGTCACCGAGTGAAGGATCGAAGATGGAGGTACCTCCGTTACCGGCTCCAAGAACTGGGCCTCGATCAGAGACAATGGTTCGATGCTCAGCCCCGAGGTCTGTGGAGCCGGCGACCGAATCTTAGTAGAGGTGCTCGGAGCCAATGACTTGGGCTCAGATACCTTCGAAGACTTCGACGCCTGATCAGCCCTCTCCAAGTCTTCTTGAAAGTCAGGCTTTAGCAAACCCCTCTCGATTAACTTCCTGCGCCTCTCCATCATGACCCTTCCACTGAAGGAATGACAGAACAGTCTTCCTGCAGATGGAGAGGGCCAAGACAGTAGACGCAGGAAGTATGATTGTCGGTGATGGACATCTTCTGTCCACACTGACATCTCTTGAACCCAGACTTGGCCTTTTCTGCCATGTCCAAAACAAGTAATAAGCACCAACAATTCTAAATATATAGAACACTGCACACAACTACAACTACACAGCAAAGTACTAACAATATTAGAAATACTAATATTTATCTAAATATAAAGCCTGTAACTATAATTTTGCTGTCAGAGCCCTGACAAGACTAACTCGGCCTAAACCAAAACTTGGAAAAAAACTATATATAGAATGGGTAAAACCCTAAGAAAAAGCACACACACTCACAAACTGATTACTAAGTCGAAACTAACTAGAAAAATTAGTTTTAAATAGAATATTAATTGTAAAATACAAAGTTTTACTGGCCCGAGCTCTCTCCTCAACGCGATCTGTTGCAGCGGCAAACTAGATCTGGGGGATAGCAGCGGAGGATCATGGGATAGGGACTGTGCCTCAAGCTTCTCTTAGATGCAGAGCTTGTGATGCGGCCAACTCGGAGCCGAGGGATCGGCTCTGAACCCGCGTGTAAGAACAAACGGCGAGATCGAACAATTTCAAATCATGTGGTAATCGATTAGATTTATAGAGTACAAAGAACTCCTGGGGCAATGAACAGCTGGCTACACTGTTCCCTTCTGTGTCCCAGTACAGATTACATAATATCAATCTGTTTGCACGGTTTTTAAACAATTCTTGCTCATATTCCTTATCTGGTCCTGGCGTGTTACAGTAATACAGGGTACAGTGCAACAAGTGTTGCTTATCAATGTCAAGGGAGGGGAACTTGCTGATGGCTACATTCATTAATTCTTCGGTCACAGCCCCTGGACCAGTTGTAACCAAGTCCTGGCTGTACCAATAAAACATTTCTCCCTCCGATTGCACTGCAAAGGTATCAATTTGTCGCTGTACTTCCATACCCTGCATAGTTGGGACTACTGCTATACCAAATAGCTGCATAAGGTCTCTGCCCAAGAGGTTTACTGGGCATTTTGCAGAAACAACAATTTTGCTTTTCTGAGTCAATCCTGAAACAGGATCAGTTATTGCAATGTTACGGGAGAGGGGCTCCTGGTACAGCTGTCCATTAGTTGCTTTTACTAGTATGTAATCAGGTGACTGAGTTTTCTGGCAGTTTGGAGGGATGTATCAGGGTTCGTGATGCCCCTGAGTCACACAAAAATTTGACTTCCCTCCCTTCTACCAAGAGTGTAACTTCTGGTTTTGTGTCTGCTAAATAGAGCTCCAGGCTCAATAAAGCTAGGTCTAATATTTCATTTTCTTCACGGTCCATAACTTCCTGCACTTCCTCTCTCTTCTGTCACATCCTCTACTCCTATCACATTCTCATTTGTCCTTTCTCCGTTATCCCCTTCTAGTGATTCCTGACTATCATATAGTCAGCCCTCACCCTCCTTATCTTCCATGGTTGCCTTCTTGTTTTTCTTGCAATCCCTTGCCAAGTGTCCCTTTTTACCGCATTTAAAACATTCTCCCCTTTTCTTTCGCCCTTTAAAGTCCTCTGATCGCTGATCAGATTGTTTCCTTGTGCATTTTTCTTGCTCTTTTTCCTGGACTGTACTACATAAACTTCTGCTCCATCTTCTACAGAAAATACCTGAGCTTTCTTTTTCTTTTTGCTATTAAGATGCCTTTCGGCATGCCTAGCACATTCAAGTAATGACTGTAACCTGCTTGTATGATGATCTACCATGTGTTTTGTAATAAAACTACTTATAGGTGCAATACTGCCTTTTAAAACTGCATTCTTTAACTGCTGTTCATATGGGGAATCTTGTGTCTGATCTACTGGAACCTGCATTCCACAGTGGTTATTAAAACATTCTAATCTGGCATAATATCGGGCAACAGTTTCACCTTCTTTTTGGATGCATTGATTAATGCAAGTCCAGTCTGCCCTAGGCTTCCATTTCTCAGAGATGCAGTCTGTAAGACCTTTTACTCTGTTGTCTAGTTCTGCGCTGCTATGTGGGAGGGGTCTATGTGCAGCATCGTGGGGATTCCAGTTGCCACTAATCATGTGCCAATCTGGCCCCACAATTTGTCTAACTTTTTCTACCTCTTCTCTGTTTAAATTATAACTTAGCCTCATTCCTTGTAAATCTTCTGAGAAGTTTCTAAAATTAACTTTTGGATGGGGAATTCCCTCAGTGGCTTTCCAGATATCTTCCGGAGTCCAGGGTCTATACACTAGAATAGTTGGGTCCTGACCGTCTTGTCCTGCCTGAGGGTTAGGTACTTCTATGAGTGGACATATTTCTTCTTCACTCATAGATCGTGAATTCTTAACCATTTGATATAACTCAACGCCTTCATTTGAGTTACCTGCCCGTGTTCGAAACCTGGTCCCGATGGGATCTCTAATAAAGGGTTTTGCTTTTGTAATGTCCCTATTTTCAGTGACAGCAGGATATCGTGGGGGTGGACTAACCTGTTCACTTGCTTCATATTCTGGTAAGGGAGACGCCGACGCGATAACTAAATTATTGTCCCCCTTATCTAAAAACATTGTTTTTGAATTGTTGCTCTTTTGTTCCCTACGGTTTACTTCCTCAATCCACCTGTGTGCCTGAGGAATTCCTAATTGGCGTTGCCTTTTTACCCAACCTTTGGAATCAGTTTTGAGTTTTGACAAGTTTGATAAGTGAGGATTTTTCTAACTTTCCGTCAAATTCATACTTATTAACCCATTTTGAATAGTATTTAATATCAGCGCGCTGCAACTGCGTGTATTTTGCGTCTTCAGTTAACGGCGGATTTTGGGGTCTTTTTGTGCAATTACCCATTTTGTTTTACCCTTTTGATCGTTACGTAACCTCTCTTATTTTGAATGTGGTACCACAGATTTTGTTATAGTCTCTTCAGAATGACTGCCTACCTATTCTGTTTTCCCTGATCTATGACAAGACAGTACTCTTTTCTGTCCCTGACTTGTAAAAAATACAGTCTTGACAAAAACAATACAAATCTAGTCCCTGATCTAAAACAGAAAAAAGTAGATTTACCTTACCTGAGCCTTCGGGATTGATCACCTGGTTCGTAAAAACCCATCCTTCAGTCGCAGATCAGAAAGTGGCTAGCCTCTTTTGCACGACAATTCAGTCGGAGGGCTTTTTAAATAAGAAGAACCGATTTGGTTTCTTCCCCGTATGGTTTCAACCACTCGGCCCGTCTGATCAGAGGCGAAGTGAGGGTTTCAGGTCCGGAGGACCAATCTATCAAAGGAAAAAAACTTCAAAGACCAATTCACATAAGGTTCAGGTATGGCACCTTTTATTACTTGCAGCAAGGAGACAAAAACTTGCAAATACAGGATTTTGCCTAATTACTAACAGGCGGTATGCTTCTCTTATACTGTTCTATAAAAATTTAACTTTCTGTGGTTGACATAGTTAGACACAGCTTTCTGTATTGTTCTACAGCAAATGTTACTCAGATTTCCTGCTGACACGTTCAGATTTAAAACTCACTATGTGTTGCATAGAAAATGTTACTTGAATTTCCTGCTGACATGACTGGATTTATGAAAAACATTTGAGAAAAACAACCTGACCTTGGGGGCTTTAGCCCACTACAAGCTTCTATTGTGCAGCTCTAATACATGTTACATTTCAAGGTACTTTTCTAGCTTAGGTACAAGTAAATGCTGATTTTAGTTCATATTTTCAAACAGCCTTTGTCTTCATTATCAATAGCTTCTGCAGCTGTGTATTTTCTCATAGCATAAGCGGAAAATCAATAACTCTTTGTTTAAATCTCATGACATTAGTAGAAGTGATACATCTATTATTATTTTCCTGACACTAGCAGAAATTGAATGTTTCCCTGTAAATTTCCAGAGCATAAGCAAAGATCATAACTGCGCATATTTCATGACATTACAAGATTGGAATGCTTCTGCAGTTCGTACAGATTTATGCAGTGTGAAATAGAATAAATGTGTTAACCCTGTTTAAACCTCAAATGCACTAAGTATGTTACTAATACATATTTTTCTAACAGTGCCAAATGAGATCTGTGGAGATTATGGAAGAGGAGTCTAAGCTTCAGATATAAAAGTCTGAATTGCTAGCTCTGAATCTGATGACCCGCAGGTGGAGGCAGGCAAAATGACAACATTGGATCTAAAATTCTTTTAATGTAATTCCCGCGAGAGATGCAGAAATGCACTTCCCCATCTAACTGTATAAATCTTACTTTTTTGTGATCTCCTTACTGCAGTCGTGTTCAGATAGTTTACCATCTACCTTTTGTCTTTTAGCTTTATTCCTTCATTAGTCAATCAGCCTGGTTTATCAGAGTATAAACTCTCTCATAATAGACTGTAATGATGCTGACTTAGTTTTGGAGAAGAATGGAACTTGCCTTCAAAAGCAAGCACATTATTTTCATTTTGTATCATTCAACTGATTACATATTTCATACAAATCACATTTACTTCTTTCAGTCTTGAAGCACTTTGCTTTGTGTGTGTTATGTCAAGTTAATTTCTACTAATTCTCTTCCCCATTCAATACTAAAGGAGACCACTGTGCATACTGCACAGTGACAAGTTTCATCTTTTATACTCTTACCTAAAAACATCAAATAGGTCTGTTAATTTTCCACAAAGGGAGCAAGTCTAACTACTGCCCTTTAAGTGGAATTTCTAATAAATACCACAGAAAACATTCTTAAACAAATGTATGAGTTAAGACGTTTACAGAATTGTCAGTGACACAGAAAGGTGTTATTTCTCCAAGAAAACACAAATGCTAACATTCGAAGGTCCCCCATTCTAACAAAAGATGCACATAACTTCACCTTGGTACGCTGCTTGGATGTAATTGTGTGTGCCTACCTCCAAAAGAGTCAGACATAATTGCCCCTTTTAGTCAAGGGAAAACATTTAGTGTAAGCCTCTTTTCCTTTCCATGGCTTTTTTTTGGGAGGGGAACATTTCCCCCCACAAGCTCCTTCTGACAGTGCCCATCAAGTTCTTCATGCCAAGGAAGAGGATGGCTCCTTGGATCCAAGTCGCATAATGCCCACCCCCCGCATCAGCAATGCTCAGAATGTGGCTTCTGTAGCTCTACAGTTCTTTTCTATTGAACCATGTACTGATTTGGCAATCTGCTAACAGGTGGGACTCCCCCAAAGAAAAACAAAACACTTAATGCTCTTCAAAAAACACAAAATACACCACAGGAAATGCAAAGGTTTTCCAACAAACCATGCTGGCAAAACAGAATTCGAGTTTAGAAGACTTAAAGAAAAAGTAGGTAGATAAAATTTCCCAAGGAGGTGACTTGCTTTTGAATATTGCCAAACACAAAAGTCAAACTTTATAGCACTGTTTCAATAACAAGGAACAAATGAAAGTACCGACTTCAAAACATCTCAGAATTGAAAGAAAATATTACCTCTAACTTGAGACTCAAACCCAAGATCTCCACCATATGAAGCTGGTGTTACTGCCATTGGAGGAAAGCAACCTCTGGACAGAGGTCTTGCGTTTGAGTCCCTAAAGACAGCCAATACTTTCCTTTAACTTATGTGACTGTAGCAGTGCCTGAGCAAAGGGCTTCCCTGCATTTGTGTGTGCATGTTTGTAATCTGACTTTTCAACTAGCATAATAAAAAATTGGCAAATCAGCAAAAAAAAAAAAAAAGTATTAAGAGGCAATGTTCATACTATTGGTGTTATTCTTTTAAACCATACCATGATTATTATAAAACATCAGTGAACTGTTCTGATGAAACTGTTACTCATTAAACAATCTTATTATGCTGCTGCCATTTCCTAGATGCAAACAAACATGGTTGCTCTGTCCGTAAAATGCAAACAAAACACTATGAATCCTAGAGACCCAAACAACTGTTACCATCTACCAACATTCAAAGAACAGCAGTCAAGCAGTATTTAAAAATTACAGAACCACAACTCAGTTCACAGGTGCATTTTTTTCCTTCCTTGTAGTTCATGCATCTAGAGTCACCTTATAACACAACTAAAATGCCTTTGTTAGGACAATCTTGAGGAAATAGCATCTATGAGAAGTTCTGCTGCAAAAAGGCCCACATTCAAAATGTTGGTGATAACTCACTACTACAAATCTCAGCATCAAGGATCTGAGAGCAAAAAAATGACTGCCCATGTACTGTACTGCCTACAAATTCAGCTATACAATCATAACCATGAAGACCACAGCTGCTATTACAATCTAAAATGAAAGGACGGGCTAAGGATTGGACACACTACCGCATCCTCATTCAGGCTTCTAAAGCAATGACCTTTTGTGACATCTTTGTTGGGAGGAATACCCAGCATCAATCAGTATTAGTCTTTGCCCAAAGTAAAGCCCCCCCCCCCACTGCTCTGTAAATCTCATGCATTTCTTCAAGAGATAAGAGTCAAGAGCAGAGCCATCACCCATCCACATTCACTTTTATTTTGTAGAATTAAGACCATAATCCCTCTGTGCATTCCCATGCACTCACTCAAGCAGCTGACATAACTCTGAAAATTGCACTGCCTCCCATTAAAGCCAGTTCTCCCAAGTAATCTGCGGTCTCCACAAGGAATACTAAAAAAGGAATGAGCAACTGAACATGTACCCCAACCCCTCCCCTTAAAGAGGAGAAATCTTGCAAAACCACATCACCCCTGCCCCATACTATCTGCAGTAGGTGCCTGAGCCCAAAATTCTACTTGGATCACCTGGAAGCGAGGGTTTGAGCTCAGACAATATTTTGTATACTTTACACAGACCTCCAAGGCTTGCAGTTATGAAAGCATCCAAGTCAAAGTAGCTACCAGGAAGTTCCATAACAGAGCTACCAAGACCCAGTTATTCAAGTACAAGAAGCACATGGAGATCCTTTTCCTCCTGCAAAGCCTCTACCATCACTGTGCACCATCTTGGTAAACACACTCCGTGTAGAGGAGACACCAAATTGCAGCACCCTGGATGTCTGGGACTAATAAAGACACATAAATAAACTAGAATAAATCTGACATAAAACAGACTAACGAACAGTGAAGAAATTTCATTTACCGAATATGAGAAGAAAAGTGCAGTTGTGTTAAGTAAACATACCAAAACAGTATATGTTCAAATGGTTCCCTATCAGCTCGCCAAAGTTTCAAAACTCCGAAGACCATATGGCCGAGACCATATCTCCAAAGTTCTGAAACTCCAAACACTTATTGGGATTGCCATATAGCATGGAACCCAGGATTTGCCAGTTTCCTCACTGTAGGAGGGGGTGCAGGGGGGCTTGCCCCCCTGCAAAAACATACAGATAAGTTGTTTTGTTTTATTTTTGTTTGAGTTTCAAAACTTCAGAGATGTGGTCTCGACCATATGGTCTTCACAATTTTGAAACTTCGGCGCTCTGATATGGATCCATTCAAATGCATCAGTGCTACAAGTAGCCTAGGCTGTATGGGTAATACCCTGACAAAGTTCTAACAGTTGGGCCAGTCTCCACAAGCCTTGGACTCCCTCAACAAGTAAGTGAAAGACAGCAGCCTGGACAGCAAAGGCCTTATAACTTTCCAGCCAAATAAAAAAAAAAGGAGGCTACTGTGCTGATGGGAGACAGACAGAAATAAATATAAAAACCGTTATTCTGAGAAAAACAAATACAAAAGGGATGAAGAGAGGAAGCAGCTACTACAGTAGTGATATATTCAAACAACTGCTGTTACTGGTAAAATTACTTGCATAAAACTGTTCAATGTTCATCAATTACTGCTGCAGTTGCCATAGTTTTATAGGTAGAATACCAGTTTAGGAGGGGGAAAGATGAGAGTCCAAGAGCCCCTGAAGAAATGGTCCTAGCAAAGGTAGCTTGAGACCTGGAGAAGGAATCTAGTTTGTACACTTGGCAAAAGTATGTGCAAAGGACCAAAATAGCTACCTTTTTAATGCTTCTAGAGTCCACCCCTTTCCAAAAAGCCAGAGAAGTTGATGCCATTGTAGAATGGGCCTTGAATCTGCCTGAAAGTCTTATTATGGTGTGAATAACAGAAGGATACATCAGGGGACAACCATCTGGGAATAGTTTGTTTTGTAAAGGTTGCTATTTTTTTCTACCTTTATAGGAAATACAGAGCGGTTAAGCTTTCCTAACAGGTTTGGTTCTGTTAAGATAAAGGAAAGTTGTGCAAAATCCTACCATAACCATAGATGTCCTTCTCTTCCATGTTACAGTATTCTGTACATGTGGGTTTTCCTCTCTTGCTACCTGAACGTCCGGCCAGTATACAAAACATTTCAAGTCATTGTATGGTGCGTGGGATGTCTGAAGTGGCTAGCAGTGCGTGGACCATAAAAGTGACGTCTGCATGCACCAGACCTCAGAACTGAGCTCACCAGTCAGAACCAGTCCTTAGAAGGTAACACAAGTCCTGTCCCATCCAAAAGGGAACTGCTGTAGAACAGGCAGGAGAGGTGGGACAGAAGGAATACTGCAACATGGAAGAGAAGGACATCTATGGTTATGATAAGATTTTACACAATTTTCCTATGTCCTTCTACTCACATGTTGCAGTATTCTGTACATGTGGGTGAGTACCAAAGCTCACTGTGATGAGGGTGGAAGTGGTCTAGTAGAGTTCTCCAGAAATGCATGAAGGACAGCCCTGGCAAATCCAGCTCTGGACACAGAAATCTGATCTATCTTGCAATGCTTTGTGAAGGTGTGCACAGAAGACCAATTAGCAGCTTCAAGGATAGTGGAGGTGTCCAAGCCCTTGAAGAAGGCTCCAGAGGAGGCCATTGCCATGGTGGATTGCACTTTAACACTTCCTTGCAAGGATTTCCCATGTTGTTTGTAGCAAAATGTGATAGCTTTGGAAATCCATATAGAAATGGTTTATTTAGATACTGCTTTTCCTAGGGCTTTGAGGTGGAAAGAAACAGTTGACCCACCTGCCTGATTGGTCTGGTTTTGTAAAAACAGAATCTGAGTTATCTGTGCACATCCAGGGAATGAAGTGCTCTCTCAGTATCCCTGTGGACTGTGGAAGAAGGTGGTTAGGTGGATGGCTTGGTTTAAAGAAAGGTCATTAACCATCTTGGGCATGAAGGAAGGGTTTGTTCGAAGGGTTACCTTGTCTGTGTGAAATAGCCATGAAGGCTTGCAGTTCAGACACTCTTCTAGCTAAGGTTAAGGCCATGAGGACAACAGTCTTCCATGTGCAGTAGTTTAGGGAAGCTTTGGATGCTGGCTCAAAAGGAGGTAGTGTTAGCTTCTCTAAAACATAGCTCAGGTCCCACTGAGGGGGAACGAGCTTCCTTGGTGGCCCGAGATGAAGGGCCCCCTTAAGGAACAGCTTTGCAGGCAATCTGAAAGCTAAGGGAGGGTTCCAGAGGGAGGCATGCTGAAATGACAGACAAATGGGCCTCAATGGATGAGAATGCTAACCCTGTCTGCAAAAGTTCACACAGGTAAGACAGTACTAGAGGAGTCTCATTTTGCAACAGGTCCAACTGCCTTTTGAGTCACCATATGGAGAATCTTTTACACTTGGATAGGTAATATCTCCTGGTAGAGGGTTTCCTGGCCTATTGCAGGACAGTGAGCACGTCCTCATTATAAAGGTGTCTGAAAGGGATCAGAATCATATCACACAGAGTGAGGTGAACCGATTGCTACTGTGGGTGGATTTGGCCTCCCTTGTCCTGTGTGAGTAGGTCACAATGAGGGGTAACTTGTGGTTATTGATCTTGGATAACTGTAGGAGGAGGGGGAAAGTGCAGTTGTGTACACTTACCATAAATGTAGATGTTAGAGTGCATTCACTGTTGCAGTCATTACATTTGGGTAATCTGCTGGCAGGTTTCCCTCTATACGCCTGATTAACAAAGTCTTGGGTCCTGTGTCGGTTGCTGTCCGTTCTTCCATGACGTCAGGTCTTCAGGGGTATAAAACATGCAGCCGACGCCATTACATAAGTTTTTCTTGCCCAAGATGTCAGGTGCCCCTCAAATGGGAAGCCAAATATTTAAGTAATTAAAAACACAAAAATATACCTCCAAACTAAAGGAAATACACCAAAAAGGCTTTTAAGCATAGTAAAAGAAAGTAGAGGCATAGTAAAGGAAAGTAGAGGCAAAGTAAGAGAAAAACAGTGGATTGGAGGGAGGGTAACCAGGACTGCAGCAGTGAATACACTAGAACATCTACATTTATGGTAAGTGTACACAACTGTACTATGTTCGTGTTTCACTGTTGCAGTCATTACATTTGGGTAGATTCCCAAAGCTAAGGTTGGGAGGATGGATTTATACAGCATTAAGACCAGCTATAAGGCCCTGCAGGACAGCAGTGGCAAAGCCAGCTCTGGATTTAGAGAAGAAAGGTAAATGGTAATTTTGGATTAACGTATGAACTGAGCTCCAGGTAGCAGCTTCTAGAATGTCTCTGGTAGGAACACCTCTGAGAAAGGCTGTAGACGTAAGATGCAGCCCTGGTGGAATGAGATCTGATCCCCTGGGGGATAGTTTCACCATGGTGCATATAGAAAAAATTAATACAATGGCTTATCCATTTGGAAATAGTCTGCTTGGAAATAGCCTTTCCCCTCTTCCCCTGCAGCAAATGCCACCAGTAACTGTTCAGATTTTCTTAGAGATTTTGTCCTGTTTAAGTAAAATCTAAGTTGTCTGTGTGCAGCCAATGAATGCAGAATCCGCTCCCCCTTGTTCTGTGGATTGGGAAAGAAAGTTGGCAAATGAATGGTCTGATTAAGAGCCACACTGGATACCACCTTAGGCATGAAAAAGAAGTTATGTACTCACCATAACGTTCCATCTGAGTAGATACTTCATTTGTCTGCAACCTGTGGGTAGTCTGATCCGACCTCGGATCCGAACTGGCAGCTTTCCAAGCTCCAAGATCCGAGCTTCTCCCCCCTACCCATAATCCCTTACTACCAACCACATTACCTCATATCGGTTAGTTTGCCCTATAGGCTAAAGACGGAGAAAAAAATCTCCAAAGGAACAATAACTTACCGAGGTTCGGGGGATGGCAGGGGGGGTCGGTTGCAGACAAATGAAGTATCGACTCAGATGGAACGTTATAGTGAGTACATAACTTCTTTATCTGAAGTAGTTACTTCATTTGATCTGCAACCTGTGGGACAGAGTCCCCAGCTTACCTAAAGACCCTGGGTGGTCCTTACGGAAGGATATTCCGAAGCACCGCAGAGCCAAAGGAAGCCCTACTTCTGGAGATAATGTCCAGTTTGTAATGAGAAATGAACGTATGGGAAGAAGACCAGGTAGCTGCTGAACAAATATCGTCTACCGGAACTCTAGACCAAAAAGCTGTCGAGGTAGCCACAGATCTAGTAGAATGTGCCCGCACGCCAACCAGAGCTGGCTTCCCAGATGAAGTGTATCCCTGTCTAATACACTGAGAGATCCAATTTGCCACTGTCACCTTAGAAATTGGTTTGCCCATGGCTGACTTAGCATAAGAAACAAACAACTGGTCTGACGTGAAATTCTTTAGTCCTATGCAAGTAAAAATGTAGTTGTCTGTGCACATCCAATCTGTGCAATGTGTATTCACCTTTGTTTTGGAAATTCGGGAAGAAAACAGGAAGGTTAATACATTGATTAATGTTAGCCTCTGTGGCTACCTTAGGCAGAAAAGAAGGATTAGTCCTGAGGGCCACCCTATCTTTGTGAAAAATAAGGTATGGATGCTTAATGCACAAGGCTTGCAATTCTGAGACTCGCTTGGCTGAAGTAATAGCGACCAAAAAAGCAGTTTTCCAAGATGAGAATTTTAATGGCACTGAGGCCGCCGGCTTGAAAGGTGGTCTTGTTAATGCTTGTAAGACCAAGGTAAGATCCCATGGAGGCACTGCCAGCTTAATAGGGGGCTTTAAGAGAAACACGCCTTTTACGAAGGTCTTGCATATTTTTGCTGATGCCAAAGAATCTACGCCATTCCCCACGTGATGAGAGATGGCTGCAAGCTGGACCTTAACGGTGGACGCACTAGCTCCTTGTCTAAAGAGAAGGGACAAGAAGTCCAGGATAGTGGGAATAGGAACCGTAAAGGGATCTAATTCCTTATCCTTTGCCCAGATGGAAAAGCATTTCCATTTACTGTTGCAGAGTTTTCTGGTGGATGGCTTATGAGCTGCCACCAGAATGGCCTTAACAGGGGACGAGATACCGGGAGTCCTAGCCATTAACGGAACTGGATCAACCAGGCCATGAGCCTGAGGTTGACCAGGTTCGGAGTGTGGCATCTCGTCGGATGCGAGATTAGGTCTGGTCTGGGGTCCAGAATCCAAGGGGGAGCCACACTGTGAGACTGCAGAAAGGGGAACCAGATTTGTCGAGGCCAGAATGGGGCTATGAGAATCACTCTGCTCCCCAACCGACAGGCTTTCTGGATGAATTTCATCATCAGAGGAAGAGGAGGATACGCATAAATGAGACCGGGCGGCCAAGCATGAACCAGAGCGTCCCTGAGGAATTCCCCTCTGGGGGGAACTATTGCGAAGTAATCGCTGCATTTTGTGTTTAGGGGAGAAACGAAAAGGTCGCAGTGAGGTTGACCCCACTTGAGGAATATCTACTTCGTGAAAGATGGATTCAGAGACCACTCGTAAGGGCTAAGAAATACCAGACTTAACTTGTCCGCTAATATGTTGGACCATCCTGGAATGTGCGTTGCTATCAGAAAGCAGTTGGTGGAAATCGCCCATTCCCACACTCTCATGGCTTCTCGACACAGGGGGTAAGATCTGGTCCCTCCCTGTTTGTTTATATACCAGACAACGGACATGTTGTCCGTCTGGATTGCAATAGTCCCCAGAGGAAGAAGGTGATGAAGAGCTTGCAACGCCAAAAGCACTGCCCTCATCTCTAGGACGTTGACATGCAATGCAGTCTCTAGAGGAGTCCACGTGCCTTGGACGGACTTGCCCGCGTAATGCCCACCCCACCCGAGGCAAGAAGCGTCCGTGGTCAATGTGGCTTTGACTGGGGGAATCACAAAAGGTCTCCCTTCTTTGAGTTCCTGAGCCTGTAACCACCAAAGAAGGGAGTCCCTGCATGCCCTGCTCAGGGGAATCAGCATGTCTAAGGGATGGACCGATAGTGACCATTGGACCTGGAGAGTACACTGTAACACTCGCATTCACAGACGGGCATGGAGAGAAAGGCCGATCGCTGCTGACATAGACCCTAGCGCCCTCAGGACTAATTCTGCTGGAGGAGCGGGGCTCCGAAGAATGTCTAAGACTTGGAGAGACAAATTGTTCAGCCTGACCGATGTCAGAACCACTTTGGAGATCCGAGTATCCAACCTGGCCCCTATGAATTCTAGGGCTTGAGTGGGGCACAGGCAGGATTCCTTCAGATTCACTGAAATGCCCAAATGACGGAACAGAGAGAAGGCGTAATCTCTCGCCACAACCAGTAGATGCCTGTTGGGGGCAGTGAGGAGCCAGTCGTCTAGGTAAGGGAACACCTGAATGCCCTGGGAGTCTCAGGTGGGCTGCAACCACTGCCATGACTTTGGTAAACACTCTGGGGGCTGAGGTTAGGCCAAATGGAAGAACCCTGAACTGATAATGACTGGCTCCTAGCCAGAAGCGGAGGAACCTCCTGGATCGTCTGTCCATTAGTATATGGTAGTACGCATCTTTGAGGTCTAACGAGCACATCCAGTCGTTCTCCCGCAGAAGGGGGAGAATAGATTGGAGGGTGACCATCCGGAACTTTTCCTTGGGTATGAACAGGTTCAGGGATGAGAGGTCTAGGATGGATCTGAGGTCCCCCGTTTTCTTTGGCACCAAGAAGAACCTGGAGTAATAACCCAACCCGGACTGATCTGGGGGGACGGGCTGGATGGCTCTTTTTCTTAGCAACTCTGAAATTTCCAGAGCTGCAGACTCCCTTTGATGGGGTGGAACATCGGGGAGACGTTTGGGTTTGGGGGTGTGTGAACGGTATAGTGTAACCTCTGGATATAATCTGGAGCACCCATCGATCCTTTGTAATGGACTCCCAGTTTGACAGGTGCTCCGATAATCGCCCCCGACTGCCTCCAGAGAGGGACAGTCGGGCAAGCCCTCAGGGCTGTTGCGCAGGTCTGTCAGAGAAAGGTTCTCTAGACCCGTAGTTACGCGGGCCCCCCTCTGCTTCTGGGCCGGCATCCGCCTTGTCCTCCTCTGCCTCTAGAGGACGAGTTGTCCGCAGCAGGATGGGATTGCTGAGATTTACGGAACTACAGCTTCTTTTGCCCCCTCTGATTCCTGGAGAAGGATCTTTGGGGGCTAGAGAAGCGGACTCAGACAGCCGACAGCGTCTTCCCATCCTTTTCGCTTTGGACCAGCGTGTCGCGAACTGTTGAGCCAAATAAGGCCAAACCGTCATAAGGGGCGTTCGCGAAGGAAGCCTTAAAGGGTTCCGTGAAGTCACAAAGGCGGAGGCAGGAGTGACGTCGCAAGACCACTCCCGCTCCGCTAGCTCTAGCGGCTCCTTCTGTGGCATGGGAAAGAAGCCGCATAGATGTGTTTGATATGGACTTTAGAGTGGCCATTCGAGTCTCAAAAACCTTTTTGTCTGGGACCGACATGGACTCCGGAGGGGCTGCAGCGTATTCTTTAATTAAGTCACGCTGTAGCCTAATGGTGTGTGCCATGTAGTTCAGCAATCTTATGGCAAAGGTTGCTGAAGCAAACATCCGCTTCCCAATACGGTCCAATGCCCGGGACTCCTTGTCCGGCGGATGGACCGAAGAACTTTCTTGGGCAAGTTCTTTCCTAGTGGCCGCCGTCACCAACATAGCATCAACCGGTGCGCCTTTGGACCAAGAAGGTCTATCAGAGGGAGGGCTGAGGACCTTGTCTGGGCATCTAGGGATAGGCTCCACGGTGTCGGGCTCCTTTCCAAGCCCTGGTGGTAATTAAATCCACCAAGGGGTCAGCTGGGGGAACACCCAGGAGGTAGATGGGCCTGCCTCAAAGGCCTCCAGAAATACAGACTCATCCAGGGAGGGCTTTTGGGCAGACCACCCCCCTCTTATAAGCAACATTTCCATGATGTCTCCAAAGGAGACATCTTCAGGGGGTGACCTTGGGGAGCCCTCCATATCATCCAAATCCGTATCCGTGGTATTGGACTCGGGGGAGTCCAGGTGCCTCCTTTTGCACTGGTGTTTGAGGCGCCTCTTCGGCGGGGCTGTCCCAAGAGGACTCGTCCGCAGGGTGGTGTTCCTCCATAGGAACCAACTGGAGGCTTTGGGCAGGCTGTCCAGATGGACGGATGATCGAAGACAGACCCTGATACAGTGGGGGTACGGGTGGATCCGAAGGCCCGGTCGGGGACCTGGATGACCTCGACAGTACCCTCTCCACTACCTCAAAAGCAGAGGGAGATTCACTGTCCCCAGCCTAAGAAAGTAACCTCCTCTGCTCTGAGCCGAAGCAATCGGATCCGAGGTAGTGGTGTGCTCAGACCCAATCGGCGCCGAAGACACAACCACCCCCTCAGATCCGATGCTCAACCCTCGGCCCCGAGAGCTCGGATCCGACAAGCTTGAAGGTATAGTTGGCGGAGACACAATCGCTATTGGCACTGACGTATCCCCGGGTCCGAAAGGGCCTGGATCCGACAACTCCGAGACCAGAAAACGGGTCAGAGAAGGAGCGATTGGGGCAAAAATGGGGGCTGCACTCCCTCCCAAAGGGGGGGGCAAAAGCATCCCCATCTGCATCTGGGTCTGCAGAAATCTTCGCATCATCCGATCCATGTCTGCTTCGGAGATGCTCCTTGTAGACCGCGAAGAGGCAGTCGAGGCAGGCCGGTAGGGCCGCCTCGAAGACCTCGAGGGAGACCTATCCTCCTCCTCCGGCTCCGGAGAAAAAGAAGGTGAGCGGAGCCGAGAGGACAAGGATCCGGAGACCCTCACAGGGGACTTCAGAATTTTTTCAGGCGGAGCTGAGGGATGAGACTCGGCCCGCCTTTTTGAACTGTGGCCCTCTCTGTCTCTGTGCTTCTTCTTCTCCCTGTGGGAAGAAGCACTAGATTCCACAGAGCTAGTACCCGATAAGGGAGGTTGAGTCTCGGGTACAGCTAAGGGAGTAGCCGGCGCCGAAGCTACAGGAGTAGCTTGAACCCGGCTGGGAGAGGAAGAAGAAGCTGATTCCTGGGGGAGTTTCCCACCAGGATCAGCAGCTTGTTCTTCCTGTCCCTGGGTGCCCGAGGGTTGAAGGCCACACATATCTGGCAGGTCTCGATAGATGTGCTGCCCCCAGGCACAAAACACACTGAGTGTGGCCATCAGCTGGGGAAAGCTTGTGGCCACACTCAGTACATTTTGAAAATATGGCCTTAGATTCAGTCATAAAGTTCTCACACACACACCCACCCAAACACTAAGGGGGGGAGGGGGAGAGATAAAATTAAACTAAGGGAAGATTATTTTATTTTATTTTTAAAGGGTTTTAAAAGGGTTGATATTTAAAACACATACACACAATTTAAACCAAGAAAAAAGCCTATAAATAGAACAATCTCACCAGGCCAGGAGCTCTTCACTAAGAAGCAACTGTCTTTAGCCGCAGCAAAAAACGATCTGAGGTAATGTGGTTGGTAGTAAGGGATTATGGGTAGGGGGAGGAGCTAGGAGCTCGGATTTTGGAGCTTGGAAAGCTGCCGGTTCGGATCAGAGGTCGGATCCGACTACCCACAGGTTGCAGATCAAATGAAGTAACTACTTTAGATGGATGGATTGGTCCCGAGAGACACCCTGTCCGCATGAAAGATAATAAATGGCTCCACTGTCATGAGAGCCTGTAATTCGGAAATCCTTCTAGCTGAAGTGACTGCTAAAAGGAAAGCTGTTTTCCAGGAGAGAAATTTTAAGTCTGCAGTAGCAGCTGGCTCGAAAGGAGGGAGAGTTTTTCTAATACAAAATTGAGGTCCCAGGCAGGGGTTGGAGCTCTCCTGGGTGGTCTTAAATTTTTGGCCCCTCTGAGATACTGCTTTAGCACAGGATGAGAGAAGAGGGGATGTTCTGTGTTTTAATGAGCTGAAATGGCTGAGGCATGGATTTTTATGGAAGAAAAGGACAGGCCTTGTGAAGCATCTCAGTTAAGTATTGTAAAATCTGAGGAATATTGGGCACTGCTGTGCTTATCCCTTGTGATTGATTCCAGGCAAAGAATCTTTTCCATTTGTCAGCATAAGATTTCTAGTACTAGGCCTTCTCGCCCCCAAAATGACATCCATCACAGGTTTGTTGAGGGATGCTACGGGTGAATTTAGGTGATTAGACACGCTGCAAGATTCAAAGTTTGGAGCCGAGAGTGCAGAATTTGGTTGTTCTGCTGAGACAGTAAGCAAGGCGTCTGGGGCAGATGCCACGGCGGAAGGTGTGATACATTGCGCAGGAGTGGGTACCAGTGTTGTGGAGGCCAGTCTGGAGCAATCAAAATTATTTTTGGTTTGTCCTGTTTGACTTTTAGTAGAAATTTGGAGAGCAGAGGCAGAGGGGGAAAAGCATAGACTGATAGTTTTTTCCAGCTGAATTATAGAGCATCCACTTTCCAGGCATTTTTGTGAAGAGTTTTTGTGCAGAATTTGTCCAACTGATAGTTCTGGGGTGAAGCAAAAAGATCTATGTCTTGAATCCCCCATTTGCATGTCAACATGCTGAAAATCCGTGGTTCCAGTCTCCATTCGTGTGGGTCTATGAGATTTCTGCTTAGTTTGTCTGCCAGAGTATTGCTTTCCTGGCAGGAATTCAGCTTGTAGTTGTATTTGACAGGTCAAGGCCATGTTCCACAATGCCATGGCTAGTCTGCAAAGGGGGTAGGAGTGTGTATCCCCTGCTTGTTTATGTACCACATAACTGTGTGTTGTCTGTCTTTATCATTAATTGTCCTGAATGAAGGTAGTCCTTAAAAGCGGTCAGTGCATTCTGTACAGCTAGCATCTCCTTTTGATTGATATGAAGGTGCATTTAATTTGGGCTCCATTTTCCCTGAATGCACTTCCCTGCCAGATGAGCCTCCCAAGCATAGTCTTGCATCTGTAGTTAGGGTTTGGGCAGCAGGGGGTGGAGTGAATGGCAGTCCCTTGTTTTGGTGGCAGGCCTCTGCCCACCATAGAAACTCTAGTTGCAGGCAAGGTACGATAGGAATCATTGTTTCCAGGCTGTGACAATGTTGACTCCATAAACTTAAGTACCACTGAAGTTTCCTCATATGCAGTTTTGCATTTGAGGGAATTAGAAGAATGCAGGAGGCCATGAACCTCAAGGCTTGCAGAATTTGTCTTGCGGATAAGCAGGCTTTTTGTGGCTACCTGTTTGAAGTAGGTTACCAAATGAATTTGCTTTTCTGGCGTAAGGTAAGCCATCTGGGCAGTTGTATTCAAGCTTGCACCCAGGAATGTAATTTTTTGAGAGGGTACCAGTTGTGATTTCTTTTCGTTTATGGTGTACCCCAGACAAGTTGGAACCCTTTTTACAAATGCCAGATGTTTCAGAAGAATGTCCCTGCTTCCAGGTATGGATATATTTGAATATTTCTTTGCCTGCAAAATGCAATTACTGGAGCCAGGCACTTTGTGAAGACCCTGGGTGCAGTAGATAAGCCAAAGGGCAGCGTTGAGAACTGGTAATGCAAGTAGCCTGATTTGAAGCAGAGGCATCTTCTGCAAGATTCCCTGATTGGGATATGCAGGTAAGCCTCTTAAGTCTAGAGTTACCAACCAGGCATCTTTGCCTAGCACAGACAGTAACTGTTGAGTCAGCATCTTGAATTTTGGAATGTCCAGAAATGTGTTTAGAGTAGATAAGTCCAAAACTGAACGCCATGATTGTCTTTTCTGGGTACCAGGAAAAGTCTTAAACAGAAACCTTGTCCCTTTTCCTCTTCTGGCACTGGTTGAATAGCCCCCATGTTCATGAGGGACAGTACTTGTTTTGGGGCCTCTGCCCACTGATTTGGTGGCAGGTCTGGCCATCCATTTGGGATTGGCAACGTGTGGAAATGAAATCTGTTCCCCTGGAATACTACATTTAAAACTCATTTGTCCTGGGTTATAAGTTGCCAGTTTCTTGCATGAAGTGCCAGTTTTCCCCCCAAAGGGGAGGCTAAAACATAAGTGCCTGGTAAATGTAAAGGGAAGTCATTGAGACTGTTTACCATAGGGAGGTGCCTTGTTGTTTCCAGATTTGGAGAAGGAGGAGGAGGCACCCCATTGTTTTGTTCTAAAAGTCCCTTGTGACTGAAACCTGGAGCCTTTGGAATGTCTGGGTTTGACTTGAGTGGCTCTCGAAGGAACTGGAAAGGACTAGTTCTTATTAGGCCAGTGCCTATTAAATCTTGGAGGTTGCACTTGTAAGAAATCTTTCACAGTTTGCATAGATTTAGCTTTAGCTTCCATCTTTTTTAAAACTTCTTCAGCCTTATTACCAAAGAGACGGTCCTGTTATAAAGGAGCATCCAACAATTTTGCTTTAACATGGTCAGGCAGAGTTTGCTCTGAGCCAAGCATGCCTTCTTAGCACAGATTCAGTTCAGCAGCCCTGCAAGAGGCCTCCAAAGAATCAAAACCACATTGCAAAGTATGTTTTCCAACTTGCTCAGCTGAATGCAATAAATCCTGTAAATCTTTATTTTCCACACAGTCAGAAATTAACATCATTTTCTGTTTAAGCAGTCCCATGACATGCTGTTGATATTTAAGAATATGAAATTGACAGTTTAAAGCCCTGATTGCCAAGGTTGCAGAAGTGTAAACCTTCTTACCCCATCTATCCAGCGCTCTGGAATCTCTATCAGAAGGGGTTGGAATTTTAGCAGTAGAGGCCTTAATGCCCTTGGGGGCCTTGAGAAATAGTTTCAGGATCTGCAATAGGATTTTTGAAAAGGAATTTGTGGGAGTCAGGAACCTTTTAGTATCTGTCTGGCTTACAAGGAGCTGGAGGCAGAGAATCAGGAGCCATACTACATTCTGAAAAAAACATCAGCAATGTCTAGAACAGGAGGGTATAGCCAAAGGCCCATGCTGAGGAAGAAGGAAATCCCTAAGTCTCTTTTTAGATTCTGAGAAGTCCTGACTTTCCCAGTGGAAATGTTCCCTTAAGGTATGTAAAGATACCAGAAATGAAAAATCCTCAGGGGGAGAAGCAGAAGGAATGGAATCTTCTGCATCAAGGTCCTCATAAGTAGGTATAGACAAATCCTGTTCATTAGAAGATTCAGAAGAAATAGAATCCTGTTCAGAAGATTCACAATCAATGTCTTGCCTAGGCCTCTTAGAAGGGGGGGGGGGGTTGGCTAACCCTGATCAGAGTAATTAAATCTTCAGCCATTTTGATCATTTGTTTTTTAGGCATAGGGGCCTCCGCATGTGGCCCAGGCATCTTTTTTTTAGATATAGATTTAGATTTTGGCCTTAGTTTTGAAGATGGCGTTGGTCTAATATACAAATCTGTAGGCCTGAAAACACCCTCAGAAGCCGATGCCTACACAGTGGCTCCGGACCAATCTAAGGTAGAGACATCCGTGGGGTTCCATAGCTGAAGCATCTCGCAGCATACCGGAATCCAAATGGGTCTCAGTAGAGGCCTGCATATCAGAAGTAGTGGGTATCAGGGGCTGCAAAAGCGCCTCACTGAGTACCAGCAAACTGGTGACTGGCTTAGGAGAAGCGTCGTCAGTTTTGGACCTAGAAGGTCTGTCACTTTTTCTTTGTGTTTTTTAGGTATTCTGGTAGTCGGATTGCTAACTGACGACATTTCTGGATAATTAAAGCGTGAGCCAAAATATTTAGAAGCAAAGATATACCGATGTTTAATAGTGTGTTGATTAAATTTAGCACAAAACCGACAGCAAGGTACATTGTGGTCAGGGCTTAGGCAAGGAATACAGTACAAATGAAAATCCTTATGAGGTACTTGCTTCCCACAAGTAAGGAATTAACTTTTACTGACATCAGTAAGGAGCAAGAAAGTTTCCCCAATGGGGTACTTAGCTTTTTAGTTGAAGACTTCGGTTCTGAAACTCGAAAATGAAAATTTCAGGAGTCAGTCGACCGGCACTTGCAAACTGCTTCTGCTTTGGGTACTGTGCGGCAAGAAAGACTGATGTAATGGTGTCGCCTGCATGTTTTATACCCCTGACGACCTGACATCATGGAAGAAGGGACAGCAACCGACGCAGGACCCAAGACTTTGTTAATCAGCCTGACTGAGGGCAACCTGCCAGCATATTACCCAAATGTAATGACTGCAACAGTGAAACACGAAGAACATCCAATGCTGTCTTGGACAAAAGGGAGCCACCAGCAAGATTTTTGGTCTGTCCTGCTGTACTTTCAGCAGGACCTTCTGAACAAGGGGGAAGGAGGGGGAATGCATACAGAAAAGTACTGTTGTGTACCTGCCATAAATGTAGATGTTGGAGTGTATTCACTGTTGCAGTCATTACTCTTGGGTTATCCTGCTGGCAGGCTACCTGCAGTCGGCCTCAATTCCAAAATCCTGGTCCGGCGTCGGTTGCTGTCACCTCTTCCCTGACGTCAGTGCGCCAGGGGTATAAAAGATGCAGCCAATGCCATTTTCTTCAGTTTTTCTTGCCACAAATGTCAGATGCCCCCAAAAGGGTAGGCTAAATAGATTATGCCAATAAACATGCATGCACTAAAGTAAACATTTCCTTCATCTACAAGCAAATACACCACATAGGTTGTATAGAATAGAGAATTACAGATAAGACCCAGCAAATGAAAGGGGGATGGTGGGAGGGTAACCTGGACTGCAACAGTGAATACACTCGAAAATCTACATTTATGGTAGGTACACAACTGTACTATGTTCATCGTGTTTCACTGTTGGTCATTATTCTTGGGTTGAATCCCAAAGCTGAGGATGGGTGGCTGGGCTAAATATGATTAGGATAGGCTATGAGGCCTTGCAGAACTGCAGTGGCAAAGCCTGCTCTTGATTTAGAATACAGAGGTAAGTGGTAGTGCTTTGTAAAAGTGTGCACTGAACTCCAAGTTGCAGCCTCTAAGATGTCTTTGGTTGGTACTCCTCTGAGGAAGGCTGCTGAAGTGGCTGCTGCTCTGGTAGAATGTGGCCTAATGCCCTTAGGCACTGATTTGCCATGCTGTGAGTAGCAGAAATTAATGCAATGGCATATCCATTTTGAAATAGTCTGTTCTGATCGCCTTTCCTTGTGATCCTGCAGCCTATGCCACTAAAAGTTGCTCAATCTTTCTGAAAGCTTTAGTTCTGTCCAAGTAGAAGCGTAGCTGTCTATGTATGTATGTCCAAAGAATGCAGAAGTCTCTCACCCTTATCTGTGGGTTTGGATAAAAGGTAGGCAAGTGAATGGTTTGGTTAAGGGCCACACTGGACACCACCTTAGGTATTAATGTAGGGTTCGTCCTCAGAGAAACCCGGTCTGGATGGAAAATGATAAAAGGTTCCATAGCCATGAGTGCCTGCAACTCCAGGACTCATCTTGCAGAGGTTATTGCTAGGAGCAGAGCTGTTTTCCAGGATAAGAATTTTATATCAGCTGCTGTGGCTGGCTCAAAAGGAGGCAGTGTGAGTTTTTCCAAGACATAATTGAGGTCCCATGCAGGTATTGGTGCTGTCCTTGAAGGTCTTATGTTTTTGGCTCCTCTGAGGTACTGCCTTATTAAAGGATGAGAAAAGATAGGTGGCTCCGTATTGTAATGGGCTGAAATAGCAGAGGCATGAATCTTAATTGATATAAAAGGATAGGCCTTTGTCCAGCATCTCAGTTAAGTATTGTAAAATATGAGGAATATTTGGTACAAACGTGTCAATTCCTTATTCCTGGTTCCAAGCACAGAATATCTTCCATTATTCTGCATAAGATTTTTTGGTACTGGGCCTCTTGGCCTCCAAGATAACATCCATAACAGCTTTTGAAAGAGGAGTGTTATGGATGGCTACATTATTCAACATGCTGCCAGATTTAAGGTCCTGAGTTGGCTGTGCAGGATCTGTTTTGTTGGATCAGTAAGTGAGAAGTTTGAGGCAATGTCCAGGCTGGACCTTGAGACAAGTTCTTTAGGATTGGGTACCAGTGCTGATGTGGCCAGTCTGGGGCAATCAGTATCATTTTTGGCTTCTCTTGTCTGACCTTTATGAGTACCTTGGGGAGGAAGAGACAGTGGAGGAAAGGCATACACTGTTAGGTTTTTCATCTGAAGGATAGAGCATCCACTTTCCATGCTTGCTTGTGATAAATCCTTGTGCAGAATCTCTGTAATTGGCAGTTGTGAGGGGAGGCAAATAGATCTGTCTGGGCATCCCCATTTCCTTGTTATGCTGAATACTTGTGGATCCAGTTTCCACTCGTGGGGATCCATGAGGTTTCTGCTTAATTCGTCTGCCAGAGTATTTACTTTTCCTGGCAGGAATTGTGCTTGCAGATGAACTTGATAAATCAATGTTGTGTCCCACAAAGTCACGGCTTGTCTGCAGAGGGGGTAGGAATGTGTGCCTCCCTGCTTGTTTATGTACCACATGACTGTAGTATTGTCTGTCTTTATCAGTAGTTGTCCTGGATGAAGTAGATACTTGAAAGCTGTCAGGGCATTCTGAACAGCTAGCATCTCTTTTTGATTGATATGAAGATGCATCTGGCTTGCGGGCCATGTGCCCTGAATACATTTTCCTGCCATGTGGGCCCCCCAGGCATAATCTGATGCATCCGTTGTTAGTGTCTGCCTGGCTGTAGGTAAAGTGAATGGCTGTCCCTTGTTGTGGTGACAGGCCTGTGCTCACCATCGAAACTCCTGTTGCAGGCAGGGGAATGAGGGTAATTACTGTTTCCAGGCTGTGGCAATGTTGAGTCCAAACACTTTTTAGACACCATTGTAGTTTCCTCATATGCAGTCTGGCATATGGAATTAGCAGAATGCAGGATGCCATGAAGCCCAAAGCCTGCAGGATTTTCCTTGCAGATAACTGGGTCGTTGCCAACATTTTGAAGTAAGAAGTCAGTTGCCTTTGTCTGGCGTGAGATAAGCCATCCGGGCAGTTGTATTTAAGCTTGCACCCAGGAATATTATCTCTTGAGAGGGTACTAGTTTTGATTTCTTTTCGTTTACTGTGTACCCTAGGCAAATTAGTAATCTTTTTACAAATGCCAGATGCTTTAGTAGAATGTCTTTGTTCTCTGCTTGAATGAGGCTGTCGTCCAAGTAAGGATATATCTGAATTCCTCTTTGTCTGCAAAATGCAATTACTGGTGCCAGACATTTTGTGAAGACCCTGGGCGCAGTAGATAAGCCAAAGGGCAGTGAAGAGAATTGGTAGTGCATTGAGCCAGCTATTAATCTGAGGTATCTTCTGCAAGATTATCCGATTGGGATATGCAGGTATGCCTCTTTTAGATCCAATGTTACGAGCCAAGCCTTCTTGCCCAGCATGGGCAGTAGCTGCTGTAGAGTCAACATTTTGAATTTTGGAACATCCAGAAAAGTGTTTAGTATAGACAGGTCCAGTATTGGTCTCCAGGGTTTGTCCTTTCTGGGCACCAAGAAAAGTCTTGAGTAAAATCCTTGTCCCTGCTCTTGTTGTGGTACTTGTTGAATGGCCCTCATGTCCATGAGGGATGAAACTTGCTTTTGCGCCTCTGTCCATGGATTGTGTGGCAGGTCTGGCATACCTTTTGTACTTGCTAGGGTGTAAAAGTGGAACCTGTAGCCCTGAGACACTATGTTCAAGACCCATTTGTCCTGGGTAATCATGTGCCAATTTGGTGAAAAAAGTGCTAGTTTTCCCCCTAAGGGGGCTGCCAAAAGATAAGTGCTTGGTTCTGGCAGAGGAAAGTCATTGGGACTGTTTCCTGTATGGTTGTGACTTGTCTTCTCCGCTTTTGGAGGTAGAAACACCCCATTGTTTTGGCCTGTATGAGCCTTTGGGCTGAGATCTGTCTCTGGGGCATCTGTATCTGCCTCTTTGTGGCCTGTCTGACACTGGAAAGGACCAATTCTTTGTAGGCCAGTTCCTGCTAAATCTGGGTGGCTGTACCTGTAAGACATCCTTAACTGTCTGCATGGATTTCGCTTTATCCTCCATTTTCTTCAACATCTCTTCTGCCTTAACACCAAAGTATCATGCTGTAATGGAGCATCCAATAATTTTGCTTTAACATGATCAGGCAGATTCTGTTCCTTTAACCAAGCATGCATTCTAATGACAGAACCCCTAACAGCGGCCCTGCAAGAGGCCTCCAGTGAATCAAAACCATATTGCAAAGTATGCTTTCACACTTGTTCAGCTGCATGCAATAAATCCTGCATTTCCTTGTTATCAGAACATTCAGAATTTGCTGACATTTTCTGTTTAAGCAGTGACATTAAGTACTGCTGATATTTAAGCATATGAAACTGACAATTTAAAGCCCTTACAGCCAAGGTAGCAGAAGTGTAAACTTTTTTTCCCCCATCTGTCCAGTGCCCTAGAATCCCTATCAGAGGGGACAGGGTTTTTTGCAGTGGAAGCCTTGACCCCTTTGGAACCCTGAGAAATAGTTTCTGGGTCAGCAGCAAGGTTTTTATATAGAAATGTATGAGAGTCTGGAACCCTGTAGTATTCTGTCTGGCTTAGCAGGTGCAGGGGGTAAAGAGTCAGGAGACAGGTCGAACTCTGAAAATACATCATCTACAATGTCTAGAATAGGTGGAATAGTGAGAGGTCTGTGCTGAGGTAGTAAAAGAAAGTCTCTGAGCCTTTTCTTAGATTCTGAGTAATCTTGGCTCTCCCAGTGAAAATGCTCCACCATGGTATGTAGGGTTTCCCCGAACAATCCTCAGGAGGAGAGGCTAAAGGAATAGATTCAACATTGGAATCCTCATAGGGAAAGAGTATCCCTGTTCGGAAGAGGAATCAGAGGAAAGTGAAACCTGATCAGAAGAGTCATATTCTGTCTCTTGCCTAGGCCTCTTATCAGGAGGGGGATGGGAACCCCTGATCAAATTAATTAGGTCTTCGGCCATTTTAAGCATCTGTTTCTTAGGCATGGAAGTCTGTCCAGGAGAATGCTGTACTTGTTTCTTTGTCTTTAGAGCTGTTTTAGTCTTTGAAGCTGAGGTTGGCTTGACATATAATTGTGTAGGTCTGAAAACACCCTCAGAAGCCGATGCCTGCTCAGCGGCTCCGGACCCATCTGAGGGAATAGCTTCCGTGAGTCCAATACCTTGAGTATCCTGAGGCCTAGTCGGCTCCACGTGGGAGTTGGAAACGGCCTGTGGCTCTGAGGTAGTGGGCGTCAGAGGCTGCAAAAGCGCCTCACTGAGAACCGGCGACTGGCCTAGCGGGGGCCTCGTCAGTTTTGGACCTCGGATGCCTGTCCTTTTCCTTTTTCTTGTGCTATTTATAAACTCTGGTCATCGGCTGTTCTGATAGCATTATATAATTAAACCTTTGGCCAAAGTAATGAAAGGCACAATTGTACCGACGCTTAATAGTGCATTGGTTAAATCTAGCACAAAACCGACAGCTAGCAACGTCATGATCAGGGCCTAGGCAAGGAATACAGGAAGAATGAAAATCCTTATGAGGTATTTGCTTCTCACAAGAAATACAATTGTTAACTTTTTCTGACATCGGTCTGGAGCAAGAAAAAATTGTCCTCAATGGGGTACTTAGCTTTAATGAAGACTTCGGATCTGAAATTCGATTTTGAAAATCTCAGGAGTCGGCCGACCGGCACTTGCGAACTGCTTTTGCTTTGGGCACCACGCGGCAAGAAAGACTGGAGAAAATGACGTCTGCTGCATCTTTTATACCCCTGGCGCACTGACGTCAGGGAAGAGGCAACGGCAACCGACACTGGACCAGGACTTTGGAATTCAGGCCGACTGCGAGTAGCCTGCCAGCAGGATAACCCAAGAGTAATGACTGCAACAGTGAAACACGATGAACATCATCCCCTTGCAAGAAATTGAAAAGGCATCTGTTGCCATAGCCCGTGGTTCTGGTAGTCTGGTGCAAAAAGAGGGAAGTTGCTTGTTGATGGTGGAGGCAAGCAAGTCTACTTGAGGTGTATCCCATCCATGGACCAGGTCCAGAAAAGACATCCATGGTGCAGCATCCATTCGTGGGCCATAGCGATGGACCTGTCGAGGGAGTCTGCCTGGGTATTCTGTTTTTAACATTTGTTAACTGGTAAAGTCTGACTTGGAACGAAGGCAATTTTCAGCAGAGACCCAGGGAGAAAGGCTCCAAGCTGTTGTGAAGGTATGTATAAGGCCTATAGAGTCACTCCCTGTGTGGAGGCCAGTTTCCATACCAGGAGAGCTAGTATGCAAAGTAAATACGATTTGGTTTCCCCCCTTGCTTGTTGAGATATCACAGAACTGTGGTACTGTCTGTAAAAAGCTTCAGTGGTCCCTACTGAAGTCTAGTTTGGAAGGTCTGCAGGGCTAGTAGTACTGCCCTCATTTCTCTCACACTGACGTGCTCTTTCTTGTGTGGTGCTGGCCACACTCCCTGCACTTTCAGGTGCCCCATAGTCGCTCCCACCTTAGGTCTGAGGCATCTGTGTATATAATCTATTTGGGTTGAGAGGGTTGGAGTGGAAGACCTGGGTTAAGCTTCACCTGATTCAACCACCAATGTAGTTCCTATATGAGGCAGGGCAGGAGGGGCACCCTGTACTCTAGGGGGTGAGAGTGCTGCATCCAAACTGACCTGAAGTACCATTGCAGTTTCCTCATGTGAAGTCTGGCTAAAGGCAGCATGGGAATAGTGGAGACCATGCAGCCCAGGAGCCTGGGGTACTGTCTTGCAGTCATTTCTTTGGCCTGAAGAACTAGGAGCAAATAATATGTCAAGCTTTCTACCTTTTGAAGAGGAAGGTAAGCTTTTAAGATGTCTGTTCTGATCCTGCACCCCAGAAAGACAGTCTTGGGTGGGTACCAGTTGAGATTTTGGGTAACTGACCTGAAACCCCAGGGACTGTAGGAGTGCAATGGTTTCTTGTAAGTGTTGCAGAAGGGACTGTCTGCAGTCTGCCTGAATGAGGATGTCATCCAGATATGGGAATATTTGGATCCCTCTTGTCCTGCAGAAGGCAATTATTGGTGCCAGACATTTGGTGAATACTCTGGGTGCAGTGGAAAGTCCAAAGGGCAAGGCAGAGAACTGAAAGTGAGAGGAGCCCACTCTGACCCTTGGGAACTTCCTGAAGCTGGGCTTTATAGGGGATGTGGAGACAAGCATGCTTGATGGCCAAGGTGGTCATGAACCCTTGAGGGAAGGGAAGTAAAAAGAGAGTTGGCAAAGTCAGCATCCTGAAGGTGGGCACTTGAAGGAAGAGGTTGAGATGCAAGAGGTTTAGAATTGGTCTCCAGGGACCATCTTTTCTTGGAACTAGGAAAATCCTGGAGTAAAACCCTCTCCCCATAGCAGACTGTGGAACTGGCTGAATGTTACCTTGAGTCACAAGGCTGTCTAGCACTGGTTTTAAGAGGTGAAGCTGTTCCTTTGAGGGATTGTGGATTCCCTTTCTCTGTGGTGGAATGATCCAGGTCATGAAGTACCAGTTTTCTATTATGGATAGAACCCACTTGTCTGAAGTGATAAGTCTCCACACTTGGAGACAGTGAGAGAAACGAAAAAAGAGGGGGATAGAAGGATGGGGTGGGGGTTTCAAGGTGGGCAGGTAGGCACACTACCTGCCCTGTCTTGAAAGGGCGGCCTCTGACTGGTAGATGGTGTTTATGGATAATGTCAAACAGGGTTGACCCATCATAAGAGCTTGCAGCTCAGATACTCTTCTTACAGATGTCAGAGCAATCATTAACACTATTTTCCATGTAATAAACCATAAACCTGCCTGATGAGCTGGTTAAAAAGGTGGTAGTGTTAAATCTTCAAAGACAAAGTTAAACTCTCAGACAGTTGCCCACCAGTTTTCTCAGTGTACGCATGTATAAAACCCATTCAAGAATAGCTTGACTAAAGACTGTGATGAATAGGGTGGATCCATGGACAGAAATGTTGAAATTAACCATGACAGAGAAATAAGAAAGGCCAAAGGATAATTACCTATACAAATACAGCAGATACAGAAATACTGAATGGGGTCTGTTTCTTAGTGCGGCACCACCACTCTCAGGGTCGGGGGGTTGGTATAATGGTATCTCACAGACACAAGGTGCAAGGTTTGAATCTTACCTTTAGAAGGGAAATTGTCAAGGCCTAAAATGGTCCACATGGGCAACTAGCCTACTATTTACCCATGAACCAACTACTGAATTTTTTCCATTTAGCAATATATGATTTCCTAAGTAAATGGGTTTCTTTTGCTTACTTTGACACTCACTGCAAGTCATCAGTAAAAGGTGCCTAAAATGTATCAAAACTGAATAATCCAGGCAGTCATTGGAAGCTCCTTACAAGTTTTATTCCTTGGGACTGGAGGAAGGTAGGACCATGGGACAAGTATGCTGTCCCATGGTTTTGCCGAAAAAGAAACCAGATTCCTGGCTAGCATAGGAAGAACCGGATGGCAAGAGACAAGCTATCAAAAGTAGTGATCACATGCAAAACACATGACGACACTCCTAAGACACACTTGTTCCAAATACAAAAATAGTAAACCCCACCAAATAACCATTAAGTTTCTCAGAAAAGTGTTTAAAATAAGCAGAAAGTAAAACAGTCTGTCAGGCCAGCCTACATAGTGAAACATTAACACACAACAAAACAAGTTTCTCATATTAAGTTGCACATTTTATAGAAAAAAAAAACAGTGGAAGGTTTTCTCTTGGAGGGAACTTCTTTGCATAGGAAAAGATGAATGAAAGCTGTATGTCAGTCCTATGAAGTCCACAAGATGAATGCTCTCTGAGGGTGGCACAAAAGTTCTGATGTTTTTGTGCCTAGGTTGCAGGTTTTTCCCACTAGGTGCATGTGGAAGAAGACCAGACCTTTAGGAGACTGGCCTGGCACCTTTATCCTTGGCAGGATATAACCAATACAGCTAAGGCAACAGCAGCAATGATAATGATCATCATGAAATTATTTGGATTGAGCAAAAACAAGTCCAACACCAATGTCAGTGGATCACTCCATGAATATGAAAAAAGTATTGAGGCGAGAAGATTGACACTGATGAAGAATTTAGGACAAACTTCAATACTCCTCAGGCTAAGGTCACCTAACATTGGCCTTTTGCAAATATCAAAGCTGAAAATCTGAAAGTCACATTTATTAAATTAGCTAATGTTACAATTTAAAAGGCATTTTTGACAACTCTATTAAGTGTTAATATTTATAAATATTTTTCTCCCCAACCCTCCATTTTAAAATAAATATCATTACATACTTCCAAGGTCCAGGCAAACCTGTCCATATTACAAAGAATTATGCTTACTCTTTCACTTGGATTTAGACATCAGCAAGATTATAGACATCAAAACAGCAGCACCTTGGATAACAGCAGACCAAAGCAGATTGCACTGCATGGCAAAAAGACAGACAAACTGTCTCATTCTATATTCTAGCACGATCCAAAAAAGCAAAACTAGTTTATGAATTAGACTTGCTATACATTTTGAATAAAAACACACAATCATAACAATAAAAATGTACTAAATTTTAATTCATAAAAGCTGTAATTTAATTTGTGGCAGTAAAACACAAGAAGCAATATTAGACTTGGTTTAGTATATTATATATTTCAGCTTTGAAAGCCATATAAATCAATTTTCCACAGTTTTTCCCTTATAAAAGACCCATTTGTTTCCAAAGCATTATGCACATTTTAACCAGAATATAGTGGCAGAATAAACAATGTTTTTCTTTAACTTAAATATAAAATTAAGTCACAAGACCAAACGGGTATACATTATTTGTTGTGGTCTGTCCAACAATGGAAACAAACAAGAAATGCAGTTTGGGGTGAAGTAGCCTCTATTATACTTGAATTTTCAGTGCATGATAGGAAGAAAAAAAGGAACAGGAGAAGGTCAATATGTAAATCATCTCTTAATTACACTTGAAATATCTATAACATCTGAAATGTGTCCATGCTCTTTTGTATAATTACACAACTAAATTCAAATATAATCATTTTTACATCTCTTATAACCACTTTTGCAAACGAAAATACTGTTGTCTTTTTTTCCATGTTGTACAGAGAGCATTTTTGGGGACCTTGTGTGCAAATTGCTGAGATCAGTTTTTTTCACTTATGATATAAAACAGGTAAGTCCTCTTCAATGAGGTCATTTTAATTTTAGTTTTCTCTCTACAGTGGGATGGAATGCTGGCACTTTCCATTTAGGCAACAGTTCTTCATTCCTGCATTCTAGAACATAGAAAGGAAAACGTTAAAATACATTTTTCAGTTCATCTGTTACTTTAAGCTGGTTAACACTGTATCTGTTTCACTCTATAAACAATGATGGCACAAAAAATGATAGTCATCTACTTACCATAATGCTGAATCCTTTCATCAATGTCTTGTCTGGATACGAGTGATGGGTCTTCAAGCCCTATGTTAGACCGCAACAGCAAAACTACTGCTCCAGCCTTGAGCATCTGGATCAAGTTTGTTGTCCAATAAAAAAGATTGTCACAGAACCCATAAAGAGGGGTGAAAGATCCTGCAAATCCTTTGTATTTAACAACTGGACTAGGTATGGAAGGAGGGCTGTCACATCAGACAGATGTGGATGAAAGGAACCTGCATTATAGCAACTATACAGCTGTTATATTCTATTCATCCAGTACATTTCATCTGACTGACGGGTCAGAATCCCCAGATACTGAATACCTGGATGGAATCATGACAGTAGACCCCTGAGAATGGTGTCTCTAAGATGAGCCCTAGACCTTGCAATTAAGACCAGTTTGTAATGGTCTGTAAAGGTATGCAGCACTGACCAAGTTGCAGCTGCACATATTTCATCAACTGATGAATTCTTGAAGAAGGCTGCAGAAGTTGCCACCACCTTTGTATACCTCTGTAATATGTATTTGTTTTGTATATCTACTTCAATTTGTATTGTGTAAAAACTTTCTTGACTTTCAAAGTTAAGCTGATGTTATGTAAAACTTTGTGATTGTATGGAGCTTTTCTCCCCGGGCCTCCACTGAAAATGGGTCATTGGCCCAGTGGACTTTCCTGGTCAACAAATGTCAATAAATAAATTAACCTTAGGTCTGGCATGGTAAGTAACAGCCGCTGACAGAATAAACAAATGTAATACAGTCAGAGACCCATTTGGATAAAGTGACCTTGGAACCAAGTTTCCTTGTAACCAAGGACACAGAGTTGAGAATCTTTTCTAAAGGTCTTACGTTTGTGGACGTAAAATCATCGCTGTTGTTGAACATAAAAAGTATGAAGCATGTACTCCCCCTTATTTAAATGCACTGGCAGGTGTATGGGCTGATTCAAATTAGTTTGGATGCCACTTTGTGAAGAAAGGAAGGATTTGAGAGTACAGACCCTGTCCTTAGGAAACACTAACTAGGCAGCACATGCAAGTCAGAAATTCTTCTACTTGAGGTCACTGCTACGAGGGAAAAAAAGTCTTCCAAGACAGAAACTGCAAGGATGAGGAAGATGTTGGCTCAAAAGGAAACTTAGTTAATGCTTCAAGAACAAAAAAAGAAGTTATGTACTCACCATAACGTGTCATCTGAGTAGGTAAACTTCATTTGTCAGCAACCTGTGGGTTTTGGATCCGGTATGGATCTGAGCCTGCAGCATACCAAGCAAAAGATCCAAGCTCCTCCGCCCCACCCATACTACACTGCAACCTCCTTCCAATCCTCAGATCGAGTTTGCCACTCCACACATGACATCAACAAACTAACCCAAGAACCCCAAACCAAGGACAAACCTCCAACTCGTGAACTCCGAACATAGAGTTCAGCAAAAATGACGCCAAGGTAAGGGGGAAGGCGGAAGGGACGGTTGCTGACAAATGAAGTTTACCTACTCAGATGAAACGTTATGGTGAGTACATAACTTCTTTATCTGAAGTAGTTAACTTTATTTGATCAGCAACCTGTGGGACAGTCTCCAGCTACCCGAAATCTTGTGAGGTCCTTACGGAAGGATATTCCGGAGCACCGCAGAGCCAAAGGAAGCCCTTCCTCTAGATACAAAATCTAGTTTATAATGAGTAATGAAGGTGTGAGAAGATGCCCAGGTAGCCGCTAAGCAAATGTCATCCAGGGAAACCCTAGACAAGAATGCTGCAGACGTTGCCATAGAACGTGTAGAATGAGCATGAACTCCTAATGGTTCTGGTAAACCAAGCTCTCTGTATGCTTGCAGGATACAAAGGGAAATCCACCTAGCAAGAGTCACTTTTGAAACTGGTTTCCCTAAAAAGGGCTTAGCAAAAGAAACAAAAAGTTGATCAGATTTACGAAAGGCCGCTGTCCTGTGCAAATAAAAACGCAACTGTCTGTGAACATCCAGCAAATGAAGTTTGTATTCCCTTTTGTTCTGAAAATTAGGGGAAAAGACAGGCAAATTAATAGTCTGATTAATGTTAGTCTCAGAAGCAACTTTAGGAAGAAAGGATGGATTAGTCCTGAGAGACACCCTGTCCTTATGAAACACAAGATATGGGGTTTCATATAAAGAGCTTGAAGCTCTGACACTCTCCTTGCTGAAGTTACAGCTACCAGAAAAGCCGTCTTCCATGACAAAAATTTTAATTTAACTGATGCAGAGGGCTCGAAAGGAGGCGCAACTAAGGCCTGAAGAACCACAGTCAGATCCCATGGTGAGGATGGATTCTTAATAGGTCTCAGAAGAAAAGTGCCTTTCAAAAAGGTCTTACAAATTCTGGCAGCAGCGAGAGAGCCTAAATTGTCCCCTACATGGAAATGAAAAATAGCTGCCAGCTGGACCTTCACTGTGGAAGAGCTGGCTCCTTGTTGGAAGATACGAGACAAAAAGTCTAATACTGCTGGGATCGGAGCAGTAAAAGGATCTAGATTTCTCTGTGAAGCCCAAATGGAGAAGCGTCTCCATTTGCTACAATAAATTTTCCTGGTAGAGGATTTATGTGCTGCAACCAAGATAGATTTAACAGGAAAAGAGATACCGGGAGTCCTAGCAACTAGTGGAACTGGAGCAGCCAAGCTGTGAGCTTTAGGCTGTCCAGATTGAGAGGAAGCATTCCCAAGGATGATGAATCAGATCCGGAATGAGATCCAAGATCCAAGGTGGAGCTATGAGATGAGACCGTAGGCAGGGGACCCAGACTTGACGAGGCCAGAATGGGGCTATGAGGATCAATCTGCTCCTCGAGTGGTGTGCTTTCTGTAAGAACTTTATCATGAGTGGAAGCAGGGGATATGCATAAAGAAGACCGGGTGGCCAAGCATGAACAAGAGCATCTCTGGGGGTTTCCACCGTCGGGGGGATTAGAGCGAAAAACTCGCTGCACTTTGCATTAGAAGGCAATGAGATGAGATCACAGCAAGTTTGACCCCAATTGAGGAAGATCTGTTCTGCTACACAAGGGTTCAGAGACCACTCATAGGGAGAAAGGATAGTTCTGCTCAATTTGTCCGCCAAGATGTTGGACCGACCCCGAATGTGCGTTGCTATCAGAAAGCGGTTGATGGAGATCGCCCATTCCCAGACTCTCATGGCTTCTCAGCAAAGGGGACAAGACTTGGTTCCCCCCTGTTTGTTGATATACCAGACCACAGACATTGGCTGACTGGATCGCAATAGTTCCCAGAGGGAGATAAGCATGAAGGGCCTGCAACGCTAAAATGACCGCTCTCATCTCTAGAACATTTATATGCAGAACGGTCTCATTTTGGGCCCATGTGCCTTGAACAGTCCTGCCCGAACAATGCCCCCCCCACCCTAGGCGGGAGGCGTCCGTGGTCACAGTGGCTTGGGGTTGGGACGCAAGAAAGGGACGTCTCTCCTGCAGATTCTGACACTGGAGCCACCACGTGAGAGAATTTCTGCACACTCTGCTCAGAGGAATTGGAAAATCTAAAGGTTGATGAAGAATCGACCACTGAACTTGCAACGTCCACTGTAGAATTCTCATATGCAGACGAGCACAAGGGATCAGGTTGATTGCTGCTGCCATGGACCCTAAGGCTCTCAGGACTAATTCTGCAGGGGGTGCAGAGGACTGCAAAAGCGCTAACACGAAGTGCTAGGCTGTGTAGTCTGTCCGGGGTTAAGAATGCCCTGGCCTGACGAGAATCTATTCTCGCCCCTATGAAGTCTAACACTTGAACAGGTTGGAGAGAAGACTTCCAGTGATTTATGGTAATCCCTAGCCGAGGTACACAACTGTACAATGTTCTTCGTGTTTCACTGTTACAGTCATCACACTTGGGTTGATTCCCAAAGCTGAGGAAGGGTTGAGGCAGTCAAGAAGTACTGGGGCTGGCTATCAGGCCTTGTAAGAATGCTGTGGCAAATCCAGCTCTGGATTTAGAAAGAATAGATAAGTGGTAATGCTTAGCAAAGGTGTGTACAGAACTCCAGGTTGCAGCTTCCAGGATATCCCTAGTAGGGACTATCCTGAGAAATGCTGTAGAGGCTGAGGTAGCCCTTGTGGAATGAGTTCTGATCCCCAGTGGGGTAGGTTTTCCATGGTGTTTGTAACAGAAATGGATGCAGTGTGCTATCCATTTGGAAATGGTTTGCTTTGAAATGGCTTTGCCTCTGCCCCTGTAGCAAAGCTGACTAGCAGCTGGTCAGATTTTCTGAAAGGTTTAGTGCTGTTAAGGTAAAACCTGAGCTGTCTGTGCATGTCCAAGGAGTGCAGAATCCTTTCCCCTTTATTCTGAGGAATAGGGAAAAAGGTTGGTAAATGGATGGATTGGTTTAAAAGCCACACTGGATAGCACCTTGGGCATAAATGATGGGTTAGTCCTGAGGGAAACCCTGTCAGCATGGAAAATAATGAAGGGTTCCACAGCTATTAGTGCCTGTCACTCGGACACTCTTCTTGTTGAAGTGATGGCTATAAGTAAGGCTGTTTTACAAGAGAGGAATTTTAACTCTGCTGCAGCAGCAGGCTCAAAAGGGGGAAGCATGAGTTTCTCTAGTACAAAGGGTCCCAGGCAGGGGTGGGAGCTCTCCTCGGGGGCCTTAAGTAATTAGCTCCTCTCAGGAACTGTTTGATGAGAGGGTGTGAAAATAAGAGATGGCTCAGTATTGTAATGAGCTGAGATGGCAGAGGCATGAATTTTAATAGATGAGAAAGATAGGCCTTTGTGGAGTATCTCTGCTAGGTAATCTAGGATTTGAGGTAAGGTGGGCACAGCTGTGTCCTTTCCTTGAGACTGGCTCCAAGAACAATATATTTTATACTTTTCTGAATAGGATTTCCTAGTACTAGACCTTCTGGCCTCAAGGATGACATTCATCACCTGTTCGCTGAGGGTTGCTGGTGGTGTGTATTCAGGGAATAAGCCAGGCTGCAAGGTTCAGGGTTTGCAGCTGTGGATGCAAAATCTGTCCCCTCCTGCTGGGACAGCAGGGAGGGGGTCTGATGTAGGTGCCAGGGTGGCACTGCTGTCAGAATGCGTAGAAGTGGGTATCAGTGCTGGCGTGGCCAGTCTGGGGCAATAAGGATTGTCCATGGCCTGTCCTATTTGATCCTGAGTAGTACTTTTGAGAGGAGCAGAGGGGGAAAGGCATCAACTGAGAGGTTTTTCCATGTAAAGTATAGGGCATCCACCATGCTTGGCTGTGGGGATTTCTGGTGCAAAATTTGCTCAATTGATGGTTTGGGGGGAGGCAAAGAGGTCCACCTAGGGAGTCCCCCACCTGTGGATTAGAAGTTTGAATGAGATGGGGTCCAGCAGATTTCTGCTTAAGTAAATCTGCCAGTGAATTTTGTTTGCCTGGCAGGAATTGAACTTGTAGATGCACTTGGTTGCTCAAGGCTGTGTTCCACAGGGCCATGGCTAACCTGCAGAGTGGGTAGGAATGAATTCCCCCTGCATGTTTATGCACCACATAACTGTGGTGTTGTCTGTCTTTATCCGGAGTTGTCCTGGAAGGATAAGGTATTTGAAGGCTGTCAGAGCATTCTGTACAGCTAACATTTCTTTTTGATTGATATGCAGGGGAATTTGTCCTGGGCTCCATTTGCCTTGAATGCATTTGCCTGCCATGTGAGCTCCCCACGCATAGTCTGATGCATCTGTTGTCAGGGTTTGGGTGGCGAGGGGTTGAGTGAAAGGAAGTCCCTTGTGGTTGCATGCTTTTGCCCACCAAAGGAACTCTGCCCTTACACAAGGAATGATAGGAATCAGTGTTTTCAGGTCCTGAGAATGTTGACACCAGAGACTTTTTAAGTATTATTAAAGTTTCCTCATATGCAGTCTTGCATATGAAATTAGTAGAATGCATGAGGCCATGAACCCTAGGGCTTGCAGAATTTGTCTTGCAGATAGCTATGTTTTGGCAGCATTGGTTTGAAGTAGTTTGTCAAATAAACCTGTTTTTCTGGTGTTAGGAATGCCATCTGGGAAGTTGTGCTCAAGCTTGCTCCCAGGAATACAATCTTTTGGCTGGGCACCAGTTGTGATTTCTTTTCGTGGATGGTGTACCCCAGAGAAGTTAGAAATCTCTTTACAAATGACAGTTGCTGAAGTAGCAATTCCTGACTGTCCGCCTGAATCAGGCAATCATCCAAGTATGGGTAAATTTGAATATTTCTCTGCCTGCAGTATGCAATAGCTGGAGCCAGGCACTTTGTGAATACCCTGGGCACAATAGATAAGCCAAAGGGAAGCGCAGAGAACTGATGGTGGATACAGCCTGTCCTGAAATGTAGACACTTTCTGCACAATTCCCTTATGGGGATGTGCAGATAAGCTTCTTTTAAGTCTAGGGTGACTAGCCAGGCTTCCTTGGATAGCTTAGGAAGAAGCTGGTGCAGAGTCAGCATTTTGAATTTTGGGACCACCAAGAAGGTGTTGAGAATTGACAGATCTAGGATAGGGCGCCAAGAGCCCTCTTTTCTGGGCAACAGAAACAGTCTGGAGTAGAAACCCTGTCCCCTTTGCTGTACTGGCACAGGTTGAATAGCCCTGATATTGAGAAGAGAAAGTACTTGCTTTAGAGGAAGGTCTGGCAACCCGCTTGGGGTTGGCAGTGAGTGGAAGTGGAATCTGTATCCCTGTGATACAATGTTCAGGACCCATTGGTCCTGGGTAATGGACATCCAGTTTTTTGCATGGAGGGCGAGTTTTCCTCCTAGGGATGCAAGTACTTGGGCTTTGCTGAGAAGGAAGATAGACAAGTCATTGTGAATTTTTTTCCATAAGGGGGTGGCTTACCATTCCATGTTTTAGAGGAGGGAGCACTCCATTGTTTAGATCTCTGCATACCCAGACACTGTGGTCTTGGTGGCCTGTTGCCCCTGGGTTTGGACTGAGAATGCCTGGGAGGGACTGGAAAGGACCAGTTTTTAGAAGGCCAATGCCTACTGAATCTAGGTGGCTGCACCTGTAAGAAATGTTTAACAGTTTGCATAGCTTTAGCTTTTTCCTCCATCTTTTTAAGAACTTCTGCTTTTGCACCAAACAAACCTTCCTGGTTTAATGGAGCATCTAGTAATTTTGCTTTGACATGGTCTGGCAAGATTTGCTCCTTCAGCCAAGCATGCCTTCTCAGTATAGACTCAGTGACAGCAGCCCTGCAAGATGCTTCTAAGGCATCAAAACCACACTGCAAAGTATGTTTACTAACTTGGTTTGCAGAACACAATAACTCTTTGTAAGTCTTTATTTTCTGTACAATCTGGAAGCAACAACACTTTGTTTATTAGTTCCATAATATGCTGCTGGACTACGGTAGCGTTGTCGCCTCACAGTTAGAGCGTCTTCTGTGTGGCGACATGTGTGAATGGGCGTTCCTTTGTTGAAGGTTGTGCGTTAGGCCCGACAAGCCAGCACGTAAAAAAATCTACTGCCAATCATTAGCGGACCGGACTTCCGCTGTGGCGACCCCTAACCGGGAAAAGCCGAAAGAAGTTGTTCCATAATATGCTGCTGGTACTTCAAGATGTGAAACTGGCAATTCAAAGCCCTGATGGTAAGAGTTGCAGAGGTATATACCTTCTTACCCCATCTGTCTGAAGCGCTAGAATCCCTGCCAGAAGGGGAAGGGGTTTTGGCTGTAGCAGCCTTAATGCCTTTAGGTCCCTGGGAAATAGTTTCTGGATCCACAGTGGGATTTTTAGAGAGAAATTTGTGAGAGTCAGGTACTCTGTAGTACCAGTCAGGTTTTCTAGGAGCTGGTGGTAAAGTATCAGGAGTAAGACTGTATTCCATGAAGACATCATCTACAATGTCCAGGACAGGAAGTATAGCTAAAGGCCTGTGCTGAGGCAAGTCTAAAAATTCTCTGAGTCTCTTTTTGGACTGAGGGTAGTCCTGGCATTCCTAGTGGAAATGCTCTCTTAAAGTATGCAAGGTTTCACCAAAAGAAAAGTCCTCTGGAGGGGAGGCAGAGGGAATGGAATTGTCTGCATCTGAATCCTCATAGGTAGATAAGGGAACGTCCTAGTAATCAGAGGGATCACAGTCATCAAACTCATGGTCTGTTGAATCAGAAGGAAAATCAATTCATTGTCTTTTAGAGGGGGAAGGCTGGCTTCCCCTAATTAAAGTTATAAGGTCTTCAGCCATTCTAAGCATTTGTTTCTGTCACAAGGGGGTTTGAGCATGTGCTTTGGTAGTCTGTTTTCTAGCCATAGTGCGAACTCCGGGCCTGAGAAACTCGGTAGTTTTAGTCAAAAACGAAGCATTTGGTTTAATGCGAACAACAGGAGGTCGGAATACACCCTCAGAAGCCGGTGCCTGCACAGTGGCTCTGGACCCATCCAAGGTAGAGACATCTGCAGGTTCTCACGGCATACTGGACTCCGTACGGGTCTCAGCACAGGCCTGCAAATCTGTAGAAGTGGGTATCAGGGGCTGCGAAAGCACCTCACTGAGTACCAGTGGACTGCCAACTAGCTTAACGGAAGCGTCGGCAGTTTTGGACCTATGCGGTCTGTCTGTCTTTATCCTTACATTTTTTTGTAAGATCGGTAGTCGGATGGCTTATCGAAGCCATTTTGGAATATGGAGAATGAGAGCGAAAGAATTTTGCGACAAAGATAGCTCGATGACAAATAGTTCAGGCATTAAACAAAGCACAAACTACAGCAAGGAACGTCGTGGTCTGGGCCTAAACAGACGACGCAGTAAGAATGAAAATCCCTGTGAGGTATTTGCTTTCCACAGGCAAGACAATTGTTAACTTTTTCTGACATCGGTTAGAGCAAGAAAAAAGGATCCCCAACGGGTTACTTAGCTTTAGAAGACTTCAGGTTTGAAACTCTAAAAAAGGAAATTTCAGGAAGTGGCCAACCGGCACTTGCGTACTGCTTCTGCGTAGGGCTCCCACGCAGTAAGAAAAGCCGATGTAATGGCTTAGGCTGCATGGTTTATACCCATGACAACCTGACGTCATGGAAGAGGCGAGAGCATCTGACGTATAAATCTCAAGACTCTGGTATTCGTGCCGACTGAGCGCTACCTGCAGGCAGATAACCCAAGTGTGATGACTGCAACAGTGAAACACGAAGAACATCTAATCAGTCACCAGAAGCCCATTAGTCACAACGTGGAAAGAGGGAGTTTGAACAGGATGGAAATCAGGCAACATGGATCTATCATTATGTTAAGTACATAACTTTCATACTCAGTGCTGTCTATTTTCATCTAATTCAACTGTCGGACAGATTCACAAGCAGTTACACCTGGGTGGTATCAAAGAAGGATGTTCCTGAGAAAGGTGGAACCAGCAGAAGAGTCTAATGTGGAATGTACATTCAGTTTGTAATGAGATGCAAAAGTGTCAACTGTTGACCAAGTAGCAGCAGCACAAATGTCATCAAGAGGAAGCCTACTTGAAAAAGATGTTGGAAGTGGCAATTTCCCTTGTGGAATGGGCCTTAGGTTTAGACTGTAGAGACAATAATTTTTACTGTAAACAAAGGAAATGCATCTGATAATTATCTGGAAAGAGTAACTTTAGCAAATAATCTGCCTATTTTAGGCTTTGAGAAAGCAGCAAACAATTGTTCAGACTTTCTGAATTCCTTGGTCCTGTGAAGATAGAAACTATGTTGATGATGAACATCCGGCATATGTGAAATATATTAACCTTTATTTTAAAAAATTGGTACACCTATTGACCAATTTAGTCTGGGAAGACACCTCAGAAAGAAGGATGGATGCATTAGTTTTCAGTGGAAACTATCTTTATAAAAAAATAGATCAGGAAGTTTGCAGAAAAAAGCTTGCATCTCTGAAATCCATCTGGCTGATGTAACAACCCCCACAAATATTGTTTTCCAAGAGAGGGACTTCAAATCAATTAATGTTGCTGGTGGGAATGGTGGTCGAATTAATGCCTGTAGCAGGATAGCAATATTTCAGGTAGGTATGGGACCTATGAAAGGTGGTCGTAGGAGAAAGGTTGCCAACAAAAAAGGCTTTAGAGACTCTTAAGGAGGCTATAATGTTGTCATGCTGTCCTGTGTGGAAACTTTAAATAGCGGCCATTTGCACTTTGAACTTTTCCACAGCAGATATAGTTATTCTACTCTCTAATAGAGACAGAGCAGGAGCAGAGCAGAAAAGGGGTTTAAACCCTTAGAGATATCCCAAATGGAAAATCTCTTCCAATTGCTATGGTAGATCTTAGTGAATTGTTTTTGAAAAGCTGATATGATTTGAACTAAAGATGGAAGCATGGCATCTCTGGGTATGGTTAGAACTGAAGGAACCAAGGGGTTAATTTCATGGATTTCTGGCCCAGAGGAGGCAGGAGGAATGGGTGTGTCAAAAGATTTGGAAACTTAGCCAGCATCCATGGTGGCTATACTAGTAGAGTTCACAGGAGTTTGTTGAGGCCAGAAACGAGCAATGAGGATCTCTCTGGCCGTGCACATTCTAGCTTTCTATACGAATTTGCTTATTAATGGTAATGGGGGGGAAAGCACAGTGGAGACCTGCGAGCCAATTGAGGACTACAGCGTCCCTCAGTGACTATCCCTGTGGAGAGAGTTCAGGGCAAAGTAACTGTTGCACTTGTTATGCATGATGCAAAGGCATTGCAGCACAGTTGGTTCCAGTGATGAAAAATCAATGCAGTCACTGCTGGACTGAGGGACCACTTTTGAGGCAATAAGACAGTTCTACTCAATTTGTTCACCAGTACATCTGACATCCTTGGTATGCGAGTTGCTATCAGAAAGCAATGAAAAGATATCGCCCACTGCCAGACTCTCATGGCCTATCAACATAGGGTACAGGAATGTGTACTCTCATGGCCTATCAACATAGGGTACAGGAATGTGTACTCTCATGGCCTATCAACATAGGGTATAGGAATGTGTTCCTCCCCGTTTGTTGATTTACCAGACTACTGACATGTCGGACTGTACCAAAATCACATCCTTGGGAAAACATCCTGGAATGCCTGCAATGCTAAGACTGCCTTCATGTCTAAGATATTGTTGTGAAGACTGACCTCTATGTGTGACCAGGAACCTTGGACCATCCTCCCTTCAAAATGCCCCACCCTCCACCCTAGGAAGGATGCATCCATGGTTACTACAGCTTCAGGTGGCATGGACATCCCTCCGTCACTGAGTGACATTTTATCCATCGGATGCGAGATTCAAGTGAAACAAATTTTTGTATGTTGGGGATAAATACTTTGAGACCATTGTACAGCTAGGCTCTAGTGAAGTACTCATGTAAAATCTGGTGAGAAGTACCATTAAAAGTGTAGAAGCCACGAGACTTAGATGAGAAATCAGCTTTGCTGGAGGGAAAGGGTGATGGAACACTTACACAAGGACAGCAGTCTAGGTTTGGGAAGTCTGGTGATCTGAAGAACCGAATCCAGAATGCATCACAAATTCTCTCTGTTGTGTCAGGGTAAGATGACTCTTGGACAGACTGATTGTGATCTCTAGATCTTGCATTAGATGGAGCAGAAGGTCCAGATGTTTTACTAGCAGATCCCTGAAGGCAGCAGTTAGGAGCCAACTGTTTTGGTACAGGAAAACTTAGATCTCTCACAAGAGAAGATGTGCTGTCATCACTGCTATTATTGTGGCAACCACCCTGGGGATTGTGGTGAGACCGAAAGGCAAGGTTCCGAATTAGTAGTGATCGGCCTAGCTGGAAACAGAGGAATCTCTTATCCTCCAACACATCTCTATCTTCACATGATAGTACACATCCTGGAGTTCTATAGAGCACATCCAATTGTCCTTCCTCACTAGAAGCAAAATGGACTGACGTGTGGCCATCTGAAATTTTGTTGGCTTTACAAATTGGTTTAAATGACTCTGATCCAGAATTGGTCTGTCATCCCTTGTTTTCTGGGGTACTAAAAAGAACCTCGAGGAGACTCTAGACTCTGAACTGGTCTTTGGGGACTGGTTGGATGGCTCTTTCATAGCCGCCTGGAAACTTCTAATGCTGCGAGTTCCCACTGACTGGGTGAAACATTGGGAACTTTCTACTTCTTTATTGCAGAAAGAGAAAAAGAAACTAAATAATGTCTGGAATTTATGCACAGCAGTCAAAAATGCTTTGCCAGGTGTGTGGGTGCATGGATAACCACCCCCCAATGGCCTCCAAGAGTGCAGCAGTTTGGCAAACCCTTTAGGGTCACTAACCGGTTTTCTCACTAAAGGGACCATGAAAACCCTGGTTATGCAGCTCACCTCTGCCTCTAGGGCAACGTCCACTGCAGTTACCTCATCTGCCATTAGAAGCACTATCCCCAGGGGTGTGATGACAAGAACTCTGTGACTTACAGAATCACATTTTCTTTCTAGCTCTTTGATTTCTAGAAAGGGCTCTCTGAGGGGTTGAGAAATGGATTCCCACCACAGTGACAGTCTTGCTGACTCCTGGTTAATGTGTCTTACCTTCAGTTTACATAAAATGGAGCCAAAGGGGGCACTGATAAAAGATGATTTAAAGCTTTTTGAAAAGCCATATAGGTGAATGCAAGTGTTCTGGTGTTTGTGATGATGGTGCCTGCTGCCCTAGCCGTGTTATCAGCTGCATTAGAAAGCAGTCAAATGTCTACAATGGATGCAGACTAAAGGGTAGAAAGCTGGGAGTCTGCAGTCTTCTGCACATCTGCAGGCAGGTTACCTGAGAGACCTGGAAAGCTCTTTTGTCAAGTCACTCTGACATTTAGTGACAATGAGCCAAATAGTTCAGCACTCAAGTGTGAAGGTCACTGAAGCAAAAGTCTGTTTCTCAAAGGGAACCATAGCCCTAGACTCCCTTGTTAGGGAAATGGACCAAGGAACTCTTCCATGACCGTTCCTTTTTAGCGGCTGCCACTACCACCATAGCATCTACCAGTGGGACCCTTGTTCCAGTGTTTCCTGTGCATAGATGCAGCCAATATCTTGTTGGTTTTTGGAGATAAGTTCTACCACATCAGGGTCCTTCCATGTCCATTGAGCAATGAGGTCAATGGGTGGTACCCACCCAGGTTGATGATGAGCTGGAAGCAACGGCTTCCAAGAACACAGAATAGTGTGGTAAAGGATTACCAGTGGACCATCCCCCTTCTTTGCTTTATCAATTCAAGGATCTCACCAAAGGTGACATCTTCTGAGGGGGATCTAGGGGAGCCACTGCCTTCATCCAACTCTGGGAATGAGTCTGTGTGCTTCTGCTCGCATATCTGTTTCTTGTGAACTGGTTCCATTGGGAGGACCCTTTCAAAAACCTCAAAGGCCACGGTTCTTTAGTGATCCTCTTATCCTCAGAAAGAACAGATACCTTAGAATTAATTGGTATCGACCCTGAAGCTGATGTCAGAGCAGAGCTAGTGAGTGCCTAGAACCAGAGAGAGAGGGGTGGCCCCAACAACTTTGGTGTTGTCCTGTCCCTCAAAATCCCAGGACTGAAGCTTCTGCTCAGAGAGTCTTCCAGATCTGAACATGTTGGAGTTGAAAGATGAGGGGATGCTGCTGGAGTCTAAGTAACCTGGACTGTCTGCACTGACAAAGGCACTCTGGGACAAATCAGATCCAAGGCAAATGGGTCCAAAGGACAGACTGGCACCACAGAAGGTAAAGGAGGGGTAGTTGGACCAAGGCTCAGTATGGTCCCAGTGAATGGTACTGAGAGAACCTAAAGCTGGATCTGCATTCTAAGGAACTTCCTCATCACCATGTCGACATGTTTGGTTAAGCTTCTGGAAGACTGGGTCGAAGAAGCCAGTGAAGGTGATCTTGAATATCTCCGCTTCTGCAGTATGGGAGAGTATAGCCTTGGATTTACCATTCAGTCGAGAATCTGCTATATCCTTTTCCTTTTCTTTCTTTTTTGCTTTGTTCTCCTATGCAGCTTGTTGGTTGGAGAAGAGGCAGTGGCTGAAGGAGAAGCTGCAGAAATCACAGAGCCTGTCTGTGGGGAGAAGGCCCATGACAATGAAAGAGGCACAGGCTTGACATTATGTGACAATGTGGGTACCTCCCAAACAATACAAAGAAACTATGTGAATCTTGTTAGGTAAGGGGTGGGGGGGTAGTTTGTGCTCACAATCTGCACATTTTTAAACTCCTGATTGTCAGACATACTTCCAATCAGAGATTATGGTGTGTTGTACTTAGTAAATTGTTTTTATAAAGTATCAATAACATAAGGAAACTAGCAAATGCACACACTTATAAACTCTCTACTAATATTTACTAAAAAACTATATTACTAGGTATACAACACTATACTTATATATATATATATATATATATATATATATATATAAATATAAAATGGAAAAAAACACATGATTTTAATTTCTAAAATCCAGCGAGCTTATCTAACTATCTCATCAAAAAGTCTACACTATTAGTACTACTAACTAAAATTAAAATTCTCCGATTCTAAATATCTAGCGAAGGAACTCTCTTGGTAGTGGGAGGAATAAAAAGGTCAACTGGCACAAAGCATTAAATGTAGAAGAGCCCTTGTCAGACACAACTGAAGTCTTCAGGTGACATGAGATCTGAGATACTAAGTTGGAACGGAGGGAATTATGGGTGGGGAGGAATCAGAAACCTGGAACAGAGAAGGTTCAGAGTCGGTGCCATCACATCTGACAACTCCACAGCTGAATAGGCCAAAAACCGGACATGAGCTTCACCTACAGGTATGTTATGGCTAGTGAAAGATTTAAAGGTGCCTGATGCTGCAGCACAACCTTTGCTGGCTCAGATCCAACAAGCACTGTGAGAACCTATCAGTCAGAATGGATGGATAGGATATAAAGTTATCATTTTAGACAAACAAGTTAAATTACATATGCATCATAACACAAAACAGTACTTTCCACCCAAAATTCTGTATTTTAGCTTTCTCAACTTGAGATTCCTATGAATTTTTTCAGGAAACAGAAGCATTCTGGACTGAGCTTACTGCCTCGACATTCACGTGCTGACTACAGAATAAAATCCACATCTATAATGCATCATTTTCTACCCTCACTGGCAGACTGCATTAACACATACTATACAGGTGGGTGAAAGTATCAAACTACACACTACAAGGTAAATGTACAATTTGGACATCAGGAAGCATATCCAGAATCACAAAGTTTCTGATATTCAAATTATCCAAGTCAAATGCCCTGTCCAATCACCATTGTGCTAATTACAAAAAAAAAAAACACCCCTTTTCCCTCCAAGGCCATAATAAGTCACCATAGGTAGCAATTTGACCTAGTTCAAACCTACCTGCTGTTTCCACACTTTACTGATTGTTTCTTTTTTTTTTCTGTACCACACAAAAGTATTTGTGTCTGTTTTTCCTTTAGATGCTGTACCCCACCTATTTTTCCCCTTTCCCTCCTCTCACACACTTATCTTACCTCTGCTTACAACACTATACCCCTCCCACTTCTGTAGTCAACCCCCTCTCTGTTTTCAAATACTCTCCTTTACCCATATTTCCCGCCTAAGACCTGTACCTGTGCTCCTTCTTCAAAACCCTCCCCCAAACTCTCCAACCTACCCTATAAATATATCCCTATCTCTCTGGGCGCCATCTTTTTTCTTACCCCGAGCAGTTTGGCTGTTGTGCGACCTGCGCCTGGTGCTGGATTGTAACCCAAAGTAAGATGTTATACAGCTTATTGCATTAAGTGATTCATTACTGTCTATACATTTTGTTAGATTTAGTTAATGACTATTATAGTCGCTGTGTAATTATGTTGTGCTTTTGAACCTGCTTATACACTCGTGTTTGCGAGTTTGAATGTAGAAATATTACTACTCTTACTTGTCTGTTAGCGTTGCTAATTTGTTACTGGAACACTTGCAACTACTTATTGAGCGTTGCTAACTTGTTACTGAACCACTTGCAACTACTTATTGATGCTGAAAATAGTGTTGTAATCTGTGTGTTAGTGTCACTAACCTTGTACTGAACCACTTGCATCTGTTTATTACTGGAAATGTTGATTATTCTAACCCATCTGTTAGCGTCGCTAACTTGTTACTGAGCAACCTGAAACTACTCATTGCTTCTGCATTGTCTCTGCTTCCGTTACTACATCTTGCTGGTGTAGAACGGACGTGTTTTTAGCGTGCACTTTATCCCGACCAAAGAAAAACAAAAATGGCATATTGCACCATTAATTGCTCTTTTGGCCTTTGGCATCTCGCTGATGATGCACTGATGTGTATATAGTGTACCTCGCATCCCGCATCAAGGGCGGAATTATTGCGCTATTAACTACACTGTAGGCCTTAGCGTTCCCTGGATATTCCGTTTGAAAGCTTTGCTAGTACTATAGACTATGTACAGCTTATATAAGTAGCTGTCTGCATATCTGGTCAGTACCTTTAGTGCTGGACATCGTAGTTATCCTGTTTAGGTTTTGCTTATGTTCGTACTTATTCCTGCCGATATCGGCGTTTTAAGCTTGTACAAGGCATGTTCCAGTCATACCTTTACCTGGTACGCATAGCGCTATCCCTCAGTTGGCGCCTTTTTAGATGCTGACTATATTTAGGTAAACTGTTTTCACTGAATATACACTGCAAGCATTCTGTATCTTTTTTACATATATGTTTGATAGCCTGGTTTAGCTGCGCTACTATTCTTTTATAGGCGTTTAAGCGCAGCCCGCTTCCTGCTTTATTTGAGTTAAATCTCACATTTGTTATATATGACTGTAACTATGCTTGCTCATACTGATGCTGTAATACTCTCATTGTGAATGCTTATTCATACTGCTGCTGTAACACTCTCACTGTGAATACCTAATAGCTGTTTTTCTAACCAGCAATTTAATTCTAGGTATATTACTGTTTAGTATTTTTTCTTTTGATTAAGTTGATACTGTTTATAATTGACAATTGCTAGCAAATATTTTACTACATTTTTGCCTTACTATCTCCCTCTTTCTTCTCTTGCTATTACAGTAGTTTTACTAAGTGGACCCCACAAAACTACACCTCTGCCTCAGCCCTCCAGGAAGACCTGAACCTCTGGCTAGTGAAACACTACTCTCCAAACTTGGTTTAGCTTTCCAACAAACTGTGGAAGTATGTCTTTGATAAGTGTTTAATACAAACTTTAACCAGTGTACCCTACTCCAGTTACCTGCCCAGGACTGCCAGCAGCCAATATCACCAGTCCCCATCACTATTCTAACCTAGACCCTCTTCCATTAGTCTCCTCTCACCTTTTTTGTAACTTCTATCTCTTTTAGCTGTAATCTTTCTGTTTTATTTCTACCACAATTACCCCTTTCCCACCTGAATAACTGTGGTAAAACTCCCTTTGGCCACTAGGTGGCATCCTTTCTACTATCTGGTTTACTCCCTTTTGTCTTCTTTTCTAACTCCCTCATATCATTCTTTTTCTTTTATGTCTACCCTCTGTACTTTCTCTTGCTTTCTGGACCTGCCTATCACCCCTCTGTTTAACTCCTATAACCCAAATCTGTACATTACCATAGCTTTAATTTAATTATTCTTTACTACACATACACTTAGGCTACTTTTTACTAGGTTACACTACATATACACATAGACCTAGTTCAAACCTACCTGCTGTTTCCACACTTTACTGATTGTTTCTTTTTTTTTTCTGTACCACACAAACGTATTTGTGTCTGTCTTTCCTTTAGAAGCTGTACCCCACCTATTTTTCCCCCTCTACCTCCTCTCACACACCTATCTTACCTCCGCTTAGAACACTACACCCCTCCCACTTCTGTAGTCAATCCCATCTCAGTTTCAAATACTCTCCTTTACCCATATTTCCCGCCTAAGACCTGTACCTGAGCTCCTTCTTCAAAACCCTCCCCCAAACTCTCCAACCTACCCTATAAAATATATCCCTATCTCTCTGGGCGCCATCTTTTTTCTTATCCTGAGCAGTTTGGCTGTTGTGCGACCTGCGCCTGGTGCTGGATTGTAACCCAAAGTAAGATGTTATACAGCTTATTGCATTAAGTGATTCATTACTGTCTATACATTTTGTTAGATTTAGTTAATGACTATTATAGTCGCTGTGTAATTATGTTGTGCTTTTGAACCTGCTTATACACTCGTGTTTGCGAGTTTGAATGTAGAAATATTACTACTCTTACTTGTCTGTTAGCGTTGCTAATTTGTTACTGGACCACTTGCAACTACTTATTGAGCGTTGCTAACTTGTTACTTGACCACTTGCAACTACTTATTGATGCTGAAAATAGTGTTGTAACTTGTTTGTTAGCGTCGCTAACCTTGTATTGAACCACTTGCATCTGTTTATTAGTGGAAATGTTGATTATTCTAACTCATCTGTTAGCGTCGCTAACTTGTTACTGAGCCACTTGTAACTGCTCATTGCTTCTGCGTTGCCTCTGCTTTCTTTATACTACATCTTGCTGGTGTAGAACGGACGTGTTTTTAGCGTGCACTTTATCCCGACCAAAGAAAAACAAAAACGGCATATTGCACCATTAATTGCTCTTTTGGCCTTTGGCATCTCGCTGATGATGCACTGATGTGTATATAGTGTACCTCGCATCCCGTACCGAAGGGCGGAATTATTGCGCTATTAACTACACTGTAGGCCTTAGCGTTCCCTGGATATTCCGTTTGAAAGCTTTGCTAGTACTATAGACTATGTACAGCTTATATAAGTAGCTGTCTGCATATTTGGTCAGTACCTTTAGTGCTGGACATCGTAGTTATCCTGTTTAGGTTTTGCTTATGTTCATACTTATTCCTGCCGATATCGGCGCTTTAAGCTTGTACAAGGCATGTTCCAGTCATACCTTTACCTGGTACGCATAGCGCTGTCCCTCAGTTGGCGCCTTTTTAGATGCTGACGATATTTAGGTAAACTGTTTTCACTGAATATACTCTGCAAGCATTCTGAATCTTTTTACATATATGTTTAATAGCCTGGTTTAGCTGCGCTACTATTCTTTTATAGGCGTTTAAGCGCAGCCCGCTTCCTGCTTTATTTGAGTTAAATCTCACATTTGTTATATATGACTGTAACTATGCTTGCTCATACTGATGCTGTAATACTCTCATTGTGAATGCTTATTCATACTGATGCTGTAACACTCGCATTGTGAATACCTAATAGCTGTTTTTCTAACCAGGAATTTAATCCTTGGTACATTAATGTTTAGTATTTTTTTTGATTAAGTTTTTACTGTTTATAATTGACAATTGCTAGCAAATATTTTACTACATTTTGCCTTACTATCTTCTTCTTTCTTCTCTTGCTATTATAGTAGTTTTACTAAGTGGACCCCACAGAACTACACCTCTGCCTCAGCCCTCCAGGAAGACTTGAACCTCTGGCTAGTGAAAAACTACTCTCCAACCTTGGTTTAGCTTTCCAACAAACTGTGGAAGTATGTCTTTGATAAGTGTTTAATACAAACTTTAACCAGTGTACCCTACTCCAGTTACCTGCCCAGGACTGCCAGCAGCCAATATCACCAGTCCCCATCACTATTCTAACCTAGACCCTCTTCCATTAGTCTCCTCTCACCTTTTTTGTAACTTCTATCTCTTTTAGCTGTAATCTTTCTGCTTTATTTCTACCACGATTACCCCTTTCCCACCTGAACAACTGTGGTAAAACTCCCTTTGGCCACTAGGTGGCATCCTTTCTACTATCTGGTTTACTCCCTTTTGTCTTCTTTTCTAACTCCCCCATATCATTCTTTTTCTTTTATGTCTACCCTCTGTACTTTCTCTTGCTTTCTGGACCTGCCTATCACCCCTCTGTTTAACTCCTATAACCCAAATCTGTACATTACCATAGCTTTAATTTAATTATTCTTTACTACACATACACTTAGGCTACTTTTTACTAGGTTACACTACATATACACACAGACCTAGTTCAAACCTACCTGCTGTTTCCACACTTTACTGATTGTTTCTTTTTTTCTGTACCACACAAAAGTATTTGTGTCTTCCCGCTCCATTCGCCCTTCGGGCTCACTCCGCTCCCCTCCCTGCCCCCAAATCCCACCCGCCCCTAGGACCTCTACATTTATCCCCCACAAAGACACACCCCTCTTACTTCACAACCAATCACATCCTAGACCCACCCAACCCACCTCTACTATCTTCAAATTGATTTCCCTCAAAGACACACCCCTCGTTTATCACAGTCAATCATATCGTACACTTCATCCACACCCCCTTCTATATAGCTTTCCCTCTCCCACTCCCTGACCAACCTTCCCTTAAAGACACACCCCTCGTTTATCACAGTCAATCATATCGTACACTTCATCCTCACCCCCTTCTATATAGCTTTCCCTCTCCCACTCCCTGACCAACCTTCCCTTAATACATTACTAACATCCCTGCACAGGCCCTCTTAACATGCCTAATTATACTCAACATTTCCTTTTACTAACTTTCCTAACACTACTCTCACCTCTACCTATCTCTTAACCTTCTATGAACTACCCCTACCCTTTACTCTTATAATCCCAACCAGACATACCCAAACATCTCCACCAGCCTTATCTATAAACTATCTCAATACCATCCACAAAACCTCCTATCTTCAACCTAAATACCACCGCCTTTCTCACATAAAATACTTTATCTACAACCTTAAAAAACTTCCTAACTACTACTGCAAATCCCCTCAACTCTTCAACCCTATAATATCTTGCTCATTAATAGATGGAGATATTCACCCCAACCCTGGTCCAAACCCCTCCCCAATTCCCACTAAATGCCACCCATTCATAAGAAATGGTACACTATCTACTAAACCCCCCAAATCGCTATCAATTGCCCAACTAAACATACGAAGCATTTGTAATAAAATAGCACAAATTCATGCCCTTCTAGAAGTTCAACAGTTCGATATTCTCTGTCTAACAGAAACATGGCTCAAACCTACAATAAAAGACAATGAGATTATTCCCCCAGGCTACAACATCCTAAGACAAGACCGCTTAAACAAAAAAGGTGGTGGGGTTGCTATTCTCTATAGAACAGGACTGCAGATTAGTAGAACAAATCATAACCTTTCATCTGACACTAGTATTGAAATAATTATTACAAAACTGCAACTCAACCCACAAAAAACATTAAATATTATCTGTACCTATCTTCCCCCAGGAAAAAATCCAACCATATTAGAAGACCTACTAAACTGGCTCTCACTAAATCACCCTCAAGAAACAATACTCTTAGGGGATTTTAACATTGACTGGAACTTATGTAAACAGACTTATCCATCCACCCTTATTAACCTGCATGGCTTCTCTCAAATAATCAACTCCCCAACTAGAATAAACAAACTTAATAATAAAGAAAGTACACTTGACTGGATATTAACAAATAGTCCTCAGCAAAAATATACAACAGGAACTCTCCCAGATGACCTCAGTGATCACTCCCTCACTTATATTATTAGGCAAAAAACCAGTACTACTGTCCCCATCCAAGTCAGATCATTCCGTAGTAAGAAATATTTTGACCTTCACCAGTTTCAAAATGAACTCACGCTAGTCAACTGGTCACCTCTTAAATCTCTCCCAATAGATGAAGCAGTTAGTCACTTTAATAATACTTTTCTCACTATCCTTGAACATCATGCACCAATGCGTTCTATGCGTGTCAAATCTAAAACAGCCCAATGGCTCTCAAATAACACTAAGAAACTTATCTTAAGTAGGAATAAAGTCTGGGCTAAATGGCGAACCACAAAAAGCCTAACTGATAATGTCACTTTTAGACAACAGAGAAATATGACAAAAAAAGCCATCATACAAGATAAAAAGAACTTCTATACTCAGCTTCAGCAATCTTCACCACACCAACCACATAAATTTTGGTCCTCTATCAATAAACTATTATCCCCTGGTAAAGTTGCCACACCAAACCCATCTGGCTCTGACCCCGACTGCCCCTTACAAACAGCTAATGCCTTTAACACTTTCTTCACTTCAGCCATACTAAACCTAGCTAATCAACAAAACCCAGATACCTCCAAACTATTTACACCTAGCTCTATTCCCCCCCATTTCACCTTAAACCCATACCCACTTCTCATATACTGTCCTTACTTCATAAACTAAAACCTACAACCCCCTCTGCTGACCGATTACCAGCAGAATACCTCCAACTAGGTGCAAAAGCTTTAGCATACCCCATCTCTATACTTATTAACAGGACAATAAAAGAAAGTACAATTCCATCAGTCTGGAAAATCTCTTATATTATCCCTCTTTTTAAAGGAGGTGACTCTACTGAGTATTCTAACTACCGCCCTATAGCATTACCATCTCCGCTTGCAAAAATTATGGAGAAGTGTATCCACAAACAGTTACTAAATCACCTACTAGACCATAAACTCCTGGCTAACTGCCAACATGGGTTTCGACCATACCATAGTACTAGCACAGCCTTACTATCCTTCATCGACTCAATTAACAAAAACAGCAACAATAATACTCCTTCTTCGGCATTCTTCGTAGACCTGTCCAAAGCCTTTGACATGGTCAATCACCAGCTTCTTCTCCATCGTTTAAAATCTTTCTCTCTAGATAATCCTGCCTTATGCTGGTTCACATCTTACCTAGACAACCGCAAACAAGCAGTTCTATGGGACAACCAACTCTCTGATCTTCTCCCCACTACTACAGGAGTCCCTCAGGGCTCTATTTTAGGTCCTCTTTTGTTTTCCATTTTCATTAATGAACTTCATCTAGCTACTCCACAAACAACTTGCATTCAATATGCAGATGACACTACCATCATTTGCTCAGCCTCAACGCAGTCAGAACTTCACTCTCTCACACAAAAAACCTTCTCAACTATAGAACAATGGTTCTCTAATCATTGTCTTCTCCTTAACCCCAAGAAAACCAAACTCTTGCTCTTTTCACCCACCCACTTGTCTACCTCTATCCATTTCACACTAATATCTGATAATGGGACCATTATCTCTCCTGACCAAACAAAACTCTTGGGTATTACTATTGACAATCAATTAAAATTTGACAATCATATTAATCTTACAATAAAATCTACCAACAGAAAACTAGGCTCTCTACAGAATCAAATATTTTCTTACTCCTGAAGCCAAAACTACAATAGCTAGAACCCACTTAATCTCAACCCTTTTATATGCTTCCTCCATATACACAAATCTTTCTAAACATAATCTTAGCAAACTTACTACATCATATAATAATATTGCCAGATTTGCAACTGCCTCTCCATATAGAACTCATCATTGTTTAAATCTCAAGAAGCTTGGGTGGCTGGAACTACCACACCTCATACAATACTATCAACTCACTATTGCCCATAATGCCCTACATCACCTTGACAACACCCCAATACTCTCCACCCTCATAACGCCCTATAACAATCAGAGGTACCTACGCTCCACCAACAAAATACTTGTCCAAACATCCCGATCCAAAAATTCAGCAGGCGACTCCACATTTTCAAACTCAGTTGGCAAAATATGGAACAAGTTACCACAAGACCTTACATCCCTAACTTCACTCTCCCTATTTCAAACTAAACTAAAATTCTTCCTAAATAACCATTGGCTATGTTCTTGTCATAACCCTGGTTAACTCTCTTTTTTTTCCATCTTTAACTGATTCCTTAACAACCTTTCTCTTTCTTCTCTTCTACATACTCTAACAGAGTATTTAATTTTCTTCATCTTTTCTTTTTTTACCATCCTAGATTTAGATTCTACTCAAAAGTTTATACAACCTGTTTCAAGATTTATTGCATATGTTTTTTTTTTGTTTTCCTATTTTTGTATATTGATGTATATCTTGACATTGTTTAGTAGTATGTAGTGGAGCTTTTCTCCCCGGGCCTCCACTGAAAATAGACATATATCCAGTTGGACTAGCCCGGTAAACAAATGTAAAATAAATAAATAAAATAATAAAAAAATTCATAAAATGGCAGGCACAAAAAACAGCTGCAACAGTTCACAGAAACGGAAATTTGTTAAGGAAGGAGTAGCAGAAAATGATCCACCTGCACAAGTCAGATGGCCAGTGTGGACAAGGCCATGAATAAATTGGATGCAATATCAGATTCTGGCTGGACCAAGGCTACATACTAGCTATCATTTTTTTTCATTTCCATACACAAGTTACATATATGCATACTTTGCTTATAACAACTTTAAATCCAACATTACATAAATTGTGCAATTCCTATCTTCCCTTAAACCTCACTCCTACAGACCATTTTTCAGCATGTATTGTTCCCACAAATTTCACTTCTATGTAATTTGCTCCTTCCCTTTTCTAAAGATCCCATTCTCAGTTCTTTTAGCTCTTTTTCAACATTCAGTACTTCAAATACAGTGGTTTAAATTCCGATTTCCATTTTCGAGTTATTGCTTGTTTGGCAGCCAATAGTATTAAACTTAATATGGCCTTACTATGTCTAAGCAATTTAGACCAAATGTCCGGTTCAAAAGAGCCATTTGCTTCCCCAATATTTCTGACATAGTACTCTGTAGTAAATTTTTTAAATCTGCCAACTAATTACATTCCCAAAAAAAATGTTTCCAGTTACCTCGTTCTTCCCCACCACACTTCCAACACTTGCTATCTGATGAGAAATCATTTGAAATCTGCTTGGAGTATAAAAATACCTATGCAAACACTTCCAAGCAAAAATCCTAAACCTTCTCCCTTGCCAAGGATCTTGAACCCATTCATTCCTTCAACTATACCTCCTTCACAGAAACTGGTGGGATGGGGATAAAAATGACTGGAGAGGACAGTCATTCAGACAGCCACAGAGGACTGTTAGCTTTTTTTGGAGGATCTGGGAGAAGCCCTCATTATAACAGCCTGAGGCTGTGGCTTATCAACTCCACACCCCCAGACTGGGGCTACCCATGTCTAAGTACAGACCCTGAATGCCCCCAGACCACAGATGCTGGAATAGAAAAGGCCCAATATAAAGAGGCCTGACAGGTACTGCCGGAATGAGCTGATGTCTCCATCATCATTGCTGTGGCACTAGGTGGAAAATCTTTTCCATTTTGTCCGATATGATTTCCTGGTATTGGGCTTAGTTGCTTCCCTTAGAAGGGAGAGCACCTCCTAAGGAAAATATGCCATCTTAGGTGTCAAATCCCAATCCTCCAAGCAATTAGCTTGAGGGTGGCAAGATGGGGATGGAAGACAGACACCTTGACCTGGCTGAGGAGAGCTATCTTCTGCAGTAGGGGGCAGAATCTTCCCTTGCTAAACATCAGGAGGAATGAGAACCAGTTTTCTCTTTCAGAAGGGGACCACTAGGATCATGTTGGGTTTGTCAGTCTGATTTTTGTTGGAAGAGAAATTTCCCCAACAGGGTACTTATATGACTGGAGGTAGGAGGAGGATTTATGGAAGCATGTGCTGACAGACTGCAAGAGTACTGAACATGCACAAAGTGCTTAAGATCGCAGGGCTACAATGAACTGAAGATGGCACAGACTGATGCACTTCTTACACCCTGACATCCAGACATTGGTCGTTGGACATCTGTCGGCTAGGAATGATACAAATACTCTGGAAACTGGGCTGGTCACAGGCTTCTGTATGACAGAAACACCCAAGAATCTGTACTGTAATGTTGGCTACAAAGAATATTTTGGATGCCTTTTATCCCAACTTACTTGGGGCAAAGGAAACAAAGAGATGAGTAACTTTCTTTAATGGATTTAGTTCTGTGAAGGCAAAAATGTAATGGTCTGTGTACGTCTAGTGCATGTAAAATGTATTCGTCTTTGTTGGTGAAATTTGGAAAAAAAAAACAACTGATAAATAAGTTGGGACAGATTTGACTCCGTATCTACCTTAGGAAAAAGGAAGGCTTAGTCCTGAGAGATGCTCTGCATTAAAGAAAAACGATTCACTAAACATCTATTCAAGAACCAGGCGTGGATAAAACTAAATTTCATCAATTTAGACAAGGGTCTAACCTGACAAAACTTCTGTGAAAGTGACTGTTGTATTGAATTTTGTTGATTTAATGATGCTTTCTATCCATGCCTGGTTCTTGACTGGAATTTTACTGTATCTGCTCAAGATTTAGACAGTATACTTGTTACCTGTTTTATGAAAAATGATACAAGGAGCAGAAGAAGAGACGGCCTAGAGCTGCGATATTCTCCTGGCTGAAGTAATGGCTACATAAAACAAAGATTTCCAGGAAAGGAACGTTAGCTGAGCAGTGGAAGATGGCTTCAATGGAGCCTCTGTTAGAGCTTCGAACGCCTAGTTCAGACCCCATGGAGGTGCAGGGTCGTTGATAGGAGGTCTGAAGAGGAAGATTCCTTTCAGGAAGGCCTTGCACAACTTGTGTGATGCCAGAGAGCAAGCTTGAAACCCCAACATGAAAGCTAGAAATATCTGCTAGCTGCACCTTGATAATGAAAAACTAGAACCTGCCAGAAAAGTAGACTGTAAAAAATCAAGAGAATATCATGGTATGAAACTCAAAGGACTAATGTCTTAACTATCCAACCAGATAGTGAAGAATCTCCATTTGCTTCTGTAGACATGGCCAATCCAAACTCAGAATGATCTGACGACCTCTCGAGTCAACAGATCCAAACTTTCCTTTGGAGATCTGGACTTAAAAGGCGAGAGGAAACAGACTCCAAAATTTTGGGAAGGCTCCAATGTGGGGATCAGAGCTAAAAAGCTTAGGATTTATAGCCCCTTCAGGTGCAGTGGAACCCAACTCAACAGATCCAAGGCCAGTATCAAGGTCACCAGCTCAAATCCACTGCTCTGGGTCTGTACTGGATCCAATAAAATCAGTGCTGAAAGAGTTGGGATATGTAAGCCTCAGTGCCAAAGCCATTTGAGATGTCTGCACACAGGACAAAGAATGAATTACAGTTCACTAGAACACAGAACTGGGCTGGTGAAAAATCAGAAATTGGCATAAAATGTGTGGTTCTGACCATCTTCAGAGTGGAAAGCATCAGAAGGACTCCCAGTTCTATCTGGGTCCTCCAAAACCTCTACATCAGTTAAACCAAATCTGCTTTAGATGTAGTCTTGTAATACCTGAAGGACTTTGTTGACAGCACCGATGAAGGCCTGGAAGGAGGGCACTAACAAAAGTATTGCCTCTGATGAAACTGTCTCCATCTGGGATGGATCTGACAAGAGGAGTGTATGATGGCCAACAAGTCCTCAAGCTTTGGCTGCATGAGGTAAGAGATGTTAGATCTGCCTGCCTTCTCTTAGGATCAGGGTTCCTGGTTTTAGCATGCTTCTCTAAATATCTTTTGGTATTGAAATATTCTGGCTCCAGAGGAAGCAAACTCTTAAGGATGATTCTCTGGTTCAATAGCACCCTGGGGCCAAACTCCTTGCATATCTCATAGTCTACCATGAGGTGAAGCATCCCCAATCAGACAACTCATTGGTTGTGAAGGACCTGTGGTGAGATTTTGCGTCTCCACAGGGTACATTTTCTAAAACTTGTTTGCTTATCCATCCTATAGTAATTTATAGACCGTATCCTAACATGCAAAAAATAATACTGCAAACTGCAAATCCCAAAGAACTATACTGTAACTGATAAAGCAGCCCACAAAATAAAGGTTTTTAACCACACCTAAGGATTTTAATTTTAATCTTAAAGATATATATCTAAAGCTATTTATTTAGACTCAAGAGCGTGAAAATAACCTAAAAGAAGGGGTTACAAAATGCTAAAAGGAAGAACGCTGCAAAGGTAACAAGAATTAAAGTTATGTACTCACCATAACTAGGCATTTGTGTTACCCATTTTTATTCTTCCTCCAATTATGGGTTATGGATCTGATCCTCGGATCCACCTCGGCTGCATTCTACAGACTTCGGATCCAACTCTTGAGCTCCTCCCTCTACCCACAATGCCCTAGTCCATCCCCAATACCTCAGATCGAGTTTGCTACAATAAAAGTTTCAGTATGTAATAAAAGAGAACAGAAAATTAGTACAGGGCTCAAACCCGGAACTACAGGTTCCAAACATCAATCAGGTCACTCCAGAATATGACAGGAAGGGGGAAGGAGAGAGGGGAGTTGAGGAAGAATGAAAATGGACAACACAGATGCCTAGGTATGGTGAGTGCATAACTTTTAATATCTGATGTCCTTTTCATGCTTCCTCAACTTATAGAATGCAGGATATTCCGGAGAACTGCTGAACCAAAGCCAGCTCTGCTTCTGGAAATTAAGTCAAATTTGTAATGAGTAATAAATGTATGAGCATTAGACCAGGTAGCTGCTGCACAAATATCATCAATGGAAGTTCTAGACCAGAAGGCAGATGAGGTGGCGATGATCTAGTTGAATGGGCCTTAGGTGGTTTTGGCAAAGAGAGACTTTTGTTGAGAATAAATCCAGGAAATGCAATTAGTTATCCATTTGGCTAATGTAACTTTAGAAACTAGAGAACCCAACTGACTAGGTGAAAAGGAGACAAAGAGCTGGTCCATTTTTCTGAACTCTTTTGTTTTGTGTAAATCGAAACATAATAGTCTATGTACATCTAACAGATGCAGGATGTTATTTAACCTCGTTTCAAAATGTTGGCATTGGTGAATGAATGGTTTGATTTATATTTGATTCAAATGCTACTTTTGGTAGAAAGGAAGGACTGGATCATAAGGTAACCCTGTCTTTATGAAAAACAATGTAAGGAATTTTATATGAAAGAGCCTGGTGTTTGAAAATTCTTTTAGCAGAAGTAACAATTAAAAAGTCTGTTTTCCAAGACAGGAATTTTAAGTCCATTTTTTTCTGAAGGTTCAAGTTGTTGGTTTAAGCTGTCATGTCCAGGGAGGTCTTTCACTGGGGGTCTGAGCAGAAAAGCACCCTTCAGCAAAGCTTGACATAACTTGGAAGCAGCCAGGCAAGACATATTATCGCTGGAGTGAAAGTTTGATATGGCTACCAATGGTACTTTATGGAAAAAAAAGGCACTTTCCTTAAAAACAGAAACTAAAAACTCCAATCCAGAAAAAAATACGGGCAGCAAAGGGATCAGCATCACTTTTTAGGGTCTAAATTGAAAATCTTTTCCACTTGCTCTTGTAAATCCTCTTAATGGAATTTTTCTGTGAGCACAAAAGAAGATTACAAACCAGGAAAGAGGGCCTGGGCTGCCAAGCTATCAATGGAATTGGAGAAACCATGTGGTTAATTTGAGGGCTGGAATATTGGGATGCTTTATCCCCGAGGGATGTGGCAGCAGGTCTGGACTGGGGCCCAGTATCAAAGTAGGATAAAGAAGATACCAAAGGAACGGGAACCAGACCTGGTGAGGCCAGAAGGGGGCAATGAGGATAGCTGAGCTCTTCAACCAGCTGATTTTCTGTAAGAATTATCAAATTAGAGATACTGGGATAAGCATAAAGGAGACCAGAGGGCTAAACATGGACTACAGCATCTCTCAGTGACTCCCCCAGGATCGGGGGGATCAAGGTAAAGTACCTGCTGCATTTGTTTTGAAAAAATGTCGCACCAAGGATGGCCCCCAACAATGAAAATTTTCCTCAGGTCACTGACAGAGACACCACTCATGAGGCACCAGAATGGACCTGCTGAGTTTGTCCGCTAGTATGCTGGATTACTCCAGGATGTGCATTGTCACTAGAAAGTGGTTGCAGAAGATCACCCATTGCCACACGCTCATAGCTTCTCGATAGACAGGGTAAGACAGAGTTCCGCCTTTTTTGCTGATACATCAGACCCACACACGTTCTGTTTGAATCAGAATGGTCCCTATAGGGAGAACATCTTGAAAAGTCTGCAAAACCAGGACTGCTTTCATTTGTAGGACGCTGATATATGAATTGGTTTCTTGGGAGGACCATGTGCCTTGGATCCTCTATCCCAAAAAATGCTCCCCAACTCAGCTGGGAGGCATCCGTGGTTACAGTAGTTACAGGGTGATACAAAACAAAAGTTTTGTCCAAATGGATCCATCACTGAAGATAGTCTCTGCACACCTGAGTGAGTCAAACTGGATAGGAAAGAGTCTGTCAAAGAACATACCACTGAACAGTTACATACCACTGCAGAACATTCATAGCAATGCGCTAAGGGGCTAATACTATAGAAGCTGCCATGGACCACAGAGCTGCAGAACTAGTCTGGCAGGAGCAGCAGGATGAGAAATGATTTGCTGACCCGGGGACCTGATTGTGGTTACACAATGTGTGTGCAGGGGTAGGGATTGGCAGTAGAGAAGCAGTATGACTTATAGTATTCAGATGAGCACCGACGAACTCCAGGCTCTGAACCGGTAGTATCTTCGATTTGAGCATGCTGACTATAATGCCTAAAGACTGACAAATTTGGAGCAAATAGTCCCTGGTCTGCTCTAGGAGATGCTTGGATGGAGCAGTGAGGAGCCAATAAGTACAGAAACACCAAGAATCCTTGCAGTCTCAAGCGAGCTGCTAACACTGCCATACATTTGGTAAACACTCTGGGGGCTGCAGTGAATCCAAAAGGCAGGGCTCTGAATTGATAGTGACTGGCTCCCAGCTGAAAGAGCAAGCGTCTTCCAGATTGTCTGTCTACTTTGATGTGATAATAAAAATCCTGAAGATCGACTGAGCACATCCAATCATCCTTGTGTAAAAGAGGTAGGATGAACTGAACTATGACCATTCAGAACTTTGATTTCCTCACATACTGATTCATGTTGCTTAGATCCAAAATCAGTCTCGGGTCTCTTGTCTTTTTTTGGCACTAAAAAGAACCTTGAGGTAGTTCCGAATCCTCTCTGGTCTTGTGGGACCTCTTGGATGATTCTTTTGTCTAACAACTTCTGAATTTCTTCAGCCGAAGCTTCTCTCCGAGTGGGTGGAACATTGGGAAGATTATTTCTCTTGGGGGGGGGGGGGGGCACTGTTTCGAAAAATAGTATAAAGTAACCTCTGGATATTTTATTTAGCACTGAAGAATCTTTTTATTAGCCCAGGCATCTGGGTGCAAGGACAAACGTTTCCCGGCTGCCTCCAGAGGCGATCAGTCGGGCACCCCTTCAGGGGCAATGAAAGGGTCTATCCGGAAAAAGAGTCTTGGAAGCCAGGATTTTTTGGACCTCCTCTGCCACGAGGCCAGATTCTTTCATTTGAATTCCCTCCTCTGCCTCTGACGGAGAAAACTCCGCATGAATCCTGGAAAGATCCCTGGGATTTACTGAACCGAGGGGTAGAAAAGCGAATCTCTATGGCAGACGGGGTCTTTCCTTCCTATTCACTCCGGGAAAGCATTTCTTTCACAGAGGGGCCAAACAAGGAAGTTCTATCAAAGAAGCATAGATGAAAGATTTGAAAGGCTCCTCAAAATGGATAGCCGCATCCAGGCATGTCTCCTTATGGCAACGCCTGAACCAGTTGCACATGAGGTACCTTCTGTGGCATGTAAAATTAACCTCATGGATGCATTTGATATAGATAAGAGTGGCCAGCTGTGAGGATGATGCCTTATAACCTTCATGAGACATTGACTCAGAGACACGTTTTGAGAGCTCCTTAGTGAAATCCATCTGTAGTCTTGGTAAGTGCACCAAACAGTTCAGGGACAGCAAGGCAAAGGTTGCTGATGCAAATGCATGCTTTCCAACTCTGCCTAGCTCCCTAGCCTCTCAGCTATGGGGGGTGGACATAGGATCTCTCTTGTGCGAGCTCCTTCTTAGTGGCTGCCACCACAAATGTCATATCGACATGAACATCTTTGCACCAATGTGGTCTATTTTTTTGAGGGACAAAAAATATGTCCGGTTGACAAGAGATAGGTTCAACAGAGTCAAGTTACCGCTATGCCTGGCGAGAGACTAGATTGATAAGCTCATCAACCAAGGGAATCACCCAAGATGTAGATGAGTCAGAACCAAATGCTTACAAGAATACTGGCTCCTCGAGGGATTGGTTATCGGAGGACCAGCTACCTTTCTGCCTAATGATTTCAAAAATGTCTCCCAAGGAGACGTCATCAGGTGGTGATCTGGGTGACCCTTCTCCTTTATCAAAGTCAGTATCTCTGGTGAGAGATTCCATAGGGGAATAAATATCTGTGTAAAATCTTACCATAACCATAGATGCCCTTTCTCTTCTCTGTTGCAGCATTCTTTACATGAGGGATCCTCCGCCACAGGTGACCCGGCATCCAGGCCAATATACAAGAGCTTTTAAGCACTGGCAGTACATGGGACATCGCGCATATGGCTTAGGAGTATGTCAGCCATAAAAGCGACATCCGTATGTATAATCCTCAGAACTGAATGCCCCAGGAGGAACGTCAGTCCAAGGAAACAAAAAGGTTACCAGACATCCAGAACAAAAGCAGGAACCAGGGGGAAGGAGGGAGGGACAGAATACTGTAACACAGAAGAGAAGGACATCTATGTTTATGGTAAGATTTTACACAACTATTCTAGGTCTTCCCTATTCTAATGCTGCAGAATTCTTTACATAGGGGAGAGTACCAAAGCTCAGGAGGAAACCTGGGAGGAGGAAGGACCTGAAGAGCTCTCTAGAATGCTATCAAGAATGGCTTGAGCAAAACCAGCTCTAGATCTGGAGATGCCATCCAACTTGTAATGCTTGGTGAAAGTATGTACAGAAGTCCACATAGCTGCTTCTAGAATGGTGTTAGTATCCAAACCCTTAAAGAAAGCATCCGAAGAAGCCACAGCCCTAACAGAATGAGTCTTAACATGAAAAGGGAGGCTCTTCCCATGGAAAACATAAAAAGCAACAGCCTTTGAAATCCAAGAGGAAATGGTCTGCTTGGAAACAGGCAATCCCAGAGCACTGGGATGAAAAGAAAACAAAAAAGCCAGTAAGATTTCCTGATAGCCTTAGTTTATAATATCTGAGTTGTCTATGCACATCAAGATATCCTCTCACTAAGGATTGTGGAGAAGGAAAAAAAGGTGGGCAAATTAACAGATTGGTTAAGAGACGACTCATTCACAACCTTGGGCATAAAGGTAGGGTTAGTACGCATGGAGACCCTGTCCTTATGGAAAATCAGAAAATGTGGGGAAGCCATTAAGGCCTGAAGCTCAGATACCCTTCTGGCAGAAGTCAAAGCTAGTAACAGAAAAGTTTTCCAAGTACTGTGTTTTTTTTTCTTTCTTTTTTTTCAAATCATTTTTTATTTAAACACAAATATGAAAACATGAACAGTATTTGAAAACATTAATATCAAACAAAAATATATACAATATATACAATAGAAATAAAAATAGAACTAAACAAACTTAAACTAAGCTGAATCACAGTTAATTGAATATCTGAAGTAGAATTAAGACAAAATTAACTTAAAATACAATTATAAAATCAAATTAACTAAATATAAAGAAAGGGAAAGCTGCCAGCTAAAAAATATTTGTTACAAGGAGAGATGAGGGTTATGCGTATAATAGCATTTCAGATAAAGGGGTTTAGTGGTGCTTATCCTAACCTTGCACAGAGAGCAAAGGAGAAGGCCTGAATATTATTGTATACAACAGATTAAGTCAAAGAGGCATTTCCAGATTTTCTCATAAAACCTTTTTCCGCTGATTTTTTGTAATAAATTTTTGTGCTGCAATGTATGAAATGGCCATCTCCTTGAAGTTATTCCAATTAAGTTTTGTGCGATCTAACCAATTTTTTTATGATATATAACTTGATCAGGGAGCACAAAATGATTAGGACATGTTTATCTAGTCTTGAGAGTTTGATAGTAGGTATATGAAGGATTGCTAATTCCCAGGAAAGAGTGAACTTGTGGTACCCCATTTTCTCTAGGCGAACTTTTAATGATGTCCAAAGTCTATGGGAATATTTGCAGGTCCAAAGTACATGCAGAAGATCAGCTCTAGGGTAAGAGCAGCAGGTACAGGAGGAGGAATTTTTGGAGTCAAATCTGTTTAACACTGGTGTAATATGTATTGTTGTACACCATTAATTGTGTATATATGACTTTTTTTAAGTGGAGAGAAATCTAAAGTATTTTTAATAGCAGATAGTTTTTGTTCCTCCGTGAAAGAGGTTCCACAACTATTCCAGTAGTTAGAGAACAGACATCCTGAATTGTGTATAAAAGGGTCTATTAATTTATAGGATTTGGAGAGCATTTTAACTGGGCTTACAAAGGCCTGTAAAATTTCATGAATTTTGCTGATAGTCTGTTCGTTGACCGAGATATGGGCGAATTTTGATGTAACTAATTCTCTTAGTTGGTGTAAAATGACCGTATATTTCTTACTCGTTTTAAGGATTAAACTCAGAGCCGAAAGTTTTATATCTTTATGATGTAGTAGGTCCCAAACTGTAATATCTTTGATTATTGGAAAGTCTGCAAGACTGATCATCCTATTATTGATCTTGATGTTGGGATTTAAATGTAGAGGTTGAATTAAAGAAAAAACTTTGTCAAAGTTAAGGCGTTTTATCAGAGAATGGAATACCATAATATTATGTTTTAATGTAGTACATACTTTATAGTTACTGAGAGCTTCTGGAGTTGGAAAGGAAAGAGCTTTATGATTAAATTTAAAGGTTAAAACATACTGAAACCATAATTTCATCCAGGAAGGAGAAGAGATGTAATTATTCTGGGTTAAGTTTGAGATTAACAGAATTCTATTTGCGCAAATGATCATATAATAAAGCTGAAGATTAGGTAGTCCCAAACCACCTCTGTCTTTAGGATAGACTAGCATCCGATAAGAAATCCTAACTGATTTAGGAAACCAGATAAATTTGGCTAGTTCTTTGTCAAACTTAGAGAAAAGAGCATTTGATATTGTCAAATTTGAAGCTCTGAACTGATAAAGGAGTCTGGGAAGTATGTTCATCTTTACAACCGCAGCTTTGGAAAGAAGCGATAGATTCATTTGTTCCCATCTACGGAGGTTTTGTATAATATTAGACCATGTTTTGAGTAGATTTTTTTGTGTCATAGAAGTTTGGTTATGATCAAAATGAATACCAAGATAATGAATGTTAAAGGATGTCCGAAAAGGAGAAACTGGAAAGTAGAAGGGTTTATGGCCAACCGTATTAATAGGAAAGATTTTGGATTTTTTGTGATTTACTTGGTATCCAGAGGCTTTCGAAAAATTATCTATAGTAGTGATCTTACTTAAGTCCGTATTATGGTATTGAAAGTATAAGTTTAGATCATCAGCGAATGCTGAAAACACCAAACTGGTACTCAAAACCTTAGGGATTGAGTGATGAGTCTTTTGTTTTAAATAAAGAAAAAAAGGTTCAATGAAGAGATTGAAGAGAAAGGGGGATAGTGGGCAGCCTTGTCTTGTGCCGTTTGTGATTCTAATAGGTTCCGATAAAATTTTATTTATAAAAAGATAGGTAGAGGAATTTCTATAAAGAATTTTAATCATATCGGAGAAACTGCTAGCAATATTGAAACGTACCAAGGTTAGAAATAAAAAGTCCCAATTTACTCTATCAAATGCTTTCTAAGCATCTAAGGTTAACGCATAAATTGGGTTTTTGTCTTTCTTCATAAACTGAATTATGGAATCAAGGGTTAGTGTGTTGTCCCAGGTGTGTCTTTGCGATGTGAAGCCAGCTTGTTCTGGAGAGATTAAAGAGGGCATGATTTTTTTTTAAGTCTGTTAGCCAGGACTGTTGAAAAAATCTTTATATCGACATTAATTAGAGAAATAGGTCTGTAGTTATAAGGGTCTGTTTTATCTTGTTTATTTTTCAGAATTAGAAAGGTTTTTGAGGTGTTCCAGTATAGGTCAACTATACCAAATTTTATAATGTGATTAAAGATTTTTAGAGGAAGAATTGTATTAAAGGCCCTATAGAAGTCCGGAGTAAAACCGTCAGGACCAGGGGACTTTCCTAATTTAAGATCAACAATAACTTCTTGGATTTCTTGAAGAGTTACAGGAGCAGAGAGCAAGGCACATTGATTATCATCTAGTGAAGGGAACTTTAAAGAGTTCAGAAAATTCTCCCTATAGGAGTCCTGAGAAGAGATTGCTTTCCTGCCATAGATATCTGAGAATAAGGAAGAGAAAAGTTTTATAATTTCTATGTCAGATTTATATAATTTGTTTTGGTATTGGATGATGGAAATCCTGAGATTAGTTTGGTTACATTTTATAATTCTAGACAAAGTTTTGGAGGGAATTTGTGCCCATTCTGCATAGGTTGCAATACATTTTTGTTCAACCAAAGATAGGTTTTGCTGGTGAAGTACTAATAGTTCTTTTTGGGTATCACATATAATTTTGTCCAATAACACACCCGGGCATGTTATTTGTTTAGTCTCTAATTCAAGAAGTTTCAAGAACTTCAATTCCTTAGATTTATAAAGTTTCTTGTAATAAGAGGCTTTGCTAATCAATCTGCCTCTCAGGCTGGCTTTGCATGCAGCCCATTGAATATCCAAAGGAATTTGTGAAAATTTTAAGTTATTACTAAACTCAGTTAAAATTTCATTTATATCTAGAATTATATCTTGGTGTGTAAGTAAGTTGTTGTTTAAGGTCCAGTTAGCGTGATTATATGTTGAAGAAATTTTGGATATGTTAAAAAGTTTAATGGAGATTCTTGCATGATCTGATAGAAACCTAGGTTCCATAGAAAAATTAAATATAAGTGAGGCTATTGAATCAGATATTAGAAAAAAATCCAATCGCGACCAGGAGTTATAACATTTTGAATAATACGTGTATAACATATCTTTGGAAGAAACATCACTAAATTAAATGGGATCTATGAGGTTAAAATCCGTTATAAGTTCCTCTAACGCCTGGGAGGCCTGAAAATTATACGAGGAAGATCTACTAGTGCGATCACTGTTAGGATCTATAACTGTATTCCAGTCTCCACCTACTATAATATGATGGTCTTTAAAAGTGGAAAGTATATTATGAATTTCTAAAATAAAAAGATGTTGAGCACAAGGGCCATACAAGTTAAGAAAAATAATCGGTTTATTAATATTAGGTATTTGAGAGATAAAATAACACCATCTACCATTTCTATCAGACTTAACTTCTGTTATTACCCCTTGAAATTCTCTTTTTATTATTATAGCTACACCCTTTGAGTTCGAGCTATCTCCTGCAGCAATTATAAACCTTACCCATTTCCTTTTACTTTCTTTTGACCAGTCTTCCTTGAGCATATGTGTTTCCTGTAAAAAGGAAATACTTGCCTGTGACTTGAACAGTAAGTGCATTAAAAGAGATTTTTTTGATTTATTTTGTAAGCCCCTTCTGTTCCATGAATCAATAGACCATGCCATGTGTATTTATAATATTTGCATAGAAATGTAAATTAAGAATACTCTTATTCCAGAAATTTACCTTCGCCACTGTGATAAAGGTATCATGTGATCTTAAGGGAATGAGTAGCTTGGATATACGTATCCACTCTTACAATTTTTAGAATTACCCTGCTAACAATTAAGGCAGCATAATACTTCTTCCATACAACAAACCCAGTGCCTAACCACCCCAACTCCCTAGATGATGAAGTACCAAAATCAAAGTATAAGTAAGAAAAAAATAATAACAGTTTCGACTTTTAGCAGTTATTTGGAATAAATCGGAAACCAATGACCCAACACATTAAACAATCAAGAAATAACAAATTAGAAAACAGCTTTTTACATATATACAAATCTATTACTTTCCAACTCGGTAACATACCAAAACACTAACCATCTGCATCTAGAGATCCATATAAGTAGTAAAAGCCTCTAAGTAGGAAAAATGTGCTTATGACAATATTAGTAATAAGGAAAAGGATAAACCATAACATAGTTTATGCTATATAACTTTAACCCAAACTGGAATATGACCCTTTATATTCAAAAGATTGCCAAAACAACAGTTATATCCTTATAAGAATTTATATTGTCTATGTAGGAAAGCCCCTATAATATAATATTAAAAGAGCAACCTAAGTGTAACAACAACAACCAAGTCAATATAACAATAATTGAATTTGTTAGTGGATCTATATATATCTATATAAAAAACTATAGTACCTATAGTATGTATAGTGCAAGTATATGCATCAGAGTGCTTCGTCCCCAACATATAGGGAAAAAATGACTACTTAACAAATGCAAGTATACGGGATATATATTGACATCAATGTAGCAATCCTATTTATGTGGCATATTTGTTTAATTGAGATCAACACATACTTTGTCTCCACTTATTAGATCTATAGAATGTGTAAGATTTGAATTCACATCTCCGTGACCAAGTTCTATTTGTCAGCTAATACATAATAATAATGTAATTTCTTTAAGTTATAATACCATATGCTCTGTCACCCTACTCTATATGTCTTATTATAATTATATTTAAACATCAAGTGTAACCCAACTGTAAACCAGATTATAAACAATAAACAAAGTAATACACTCGGTCAGTGCGAACCATAAAATAACTCGTCTACCCAAACGCTAACATTATCTAGCATTCTATATTCCTAGGATTAGGATGTTAATAAATCAATATCAAGATAACCCAATAACCTCAATTACAAAACTATTAAGGCAATGGACTAGTAATGTAGATTGTCGGTTAAACCTTGGCCTATATTTTTTTTAAACAAACTAGTGAAATGATACACAAGTCTTAGAGATGATAGCTTATTATGTTTTCCGTATTACTATAAAGCTGTATTTCCGGATGCTTTGCAGAGGTAACTGTTAGACTCGAAATAGCAGTCAACTATTATGAGTCAGCTTTCTTTAATATATCAGTATAGTCATGTGCTACCTGGTAAGTAATGGCTGGAAGAAACTAAAGTAAGTAAGCGATGAGCTGGCAATCAGTCGCGTAATATGAAAAAATGAGCAAAGGTCTCTAACCAGTCCTACAAACAGTGGTCTTGCATCCGGAGAGTCATCTTTGGCGAACCTGAAGAGTCCTCGATTTTTTCCCTTCTCCTTTTCAAGACCTGTGAAGCAGTTAGAATATGGTAGCAAAACAGGTTGTACGGAGGTTAAGTTTGTGTGATACTCAAACGGAAGTCCTTTGGACCCAGTAGTTCTATGAGAACAGACAACCACAAATCAAGGGTTCCCATCAGACCAAAGGCATCCGTCGACTAATAACAGCTATAAAGAAAAAAGGATTTAATATGCGCACAAGCGTACTAGAAACTAGAAAAGGACTTCTCCAGGTAAACCAAATGATTTATTTTTCTTCCGGTGAGTTAAAGAAAAGGGAATGAACCCATTTCTTATATTAATCATTGATCTGACTAGAAACTATAAAATAGAAGCTTATACATCAGGTATAGCATTAAACGCTTTCATAAATGCCTCTTTTGCTTCTTTTGTATTGGTAGCAGAGTACTTTGTGTCTTTATGAGTGAAGGATAGAGTATTTGGGTATCGCATTTGAAATTTGATGTTTTTTTTATGAGTTCCGCACAAAACGGCGCTAGAAGCTGTCTGCATGTTTTAACTGTTATGGGCAAATCCTGTGAAAAAGTCAACTTGTGGCTATTCCAAGTAAAGGATTTTTGTTTTTTAGCTGCAGACAAGATTTTTTGAGTATCTTGATAGTTTAATAACTTTGTGTATATTTGCCGTGGAGCCAGGGAATCTTGCCTCTTATGCAAGGTTCTATGTGCCCTTTCAACAGTAATATCTGCTGGGGAGCCATCTGAGTGCACAAGAGCCTGGAATATTTGTTTAGTTATGGATAAAAGTGTATGGTTCTCATACGATTCAGGGAGCCCTCTAATTATAACATTATTACGGCGACTTCTTGCCTCTAAGTCTGTCAGTTTGTCTTTAAGTTCTTTTAGAGTTGCGTCTTTAGTTTGTAGATTCTCAGCTATGGATATTATAGCAAGTTCGTTGGCTTGCGTTTTGTTCTCCAACGAGTCCACTCATTCAACAATGTGGTTTATAGTGTTGCCAAACTTAAGTTAGCTGTTCGGAGAAGTCCTGAATTGCAAGCTGTATAGGTTGGAGGGCTAGTTTAAGGTCATCCAAATGAAAGTTATGTTCATTTTTGCTTTTCGCGCTTATTTTACTAGGCTCCGATGTAACTTTGCCAGTTTTCTGCCTCTTTGCAGTCGTTTCTTTTTCTGGAGAAAAGATTGTGGAGCTTTTGGCTTTGGTTGATTGCAGATCCATAGCTTCTGAGTCATTTGCCATCGTTGTAATTTTAAATACAGCAAGTCGAGAAGCTGAGTATACCAGGAATGCCACGGGGCCCCTTTGGATACATGTGGCCTTTGTAACTAATCCACCGGGGATATAAATAAACTGTTTAATCCTCAAATATATGTATTTAAGGACTCTAAGACGAGCAGAACAGTTATGTGAGATTTATCCCTTTCTACAAGATTGGATATTATTAAATGACTGAGAACACCAGATCGAATAAATCCTAGGTGAGGAACTCTATGCACAGAGTACACACTAGGTAGCCACCATATTGGAACCCTCTACTGTGTTTTAAAGTTGTTGTCAAATGGAGCTCCAGAACAAAGTTTAAATTCCAAGGAGGAGGAACATGTTTCCTGGAAGGTCTAATGTGAAGGATGCCTTTGAGAAAAAGTTTAACCTCCAAACTAGAAGTCAAAGGAGGAGACAAAGGCAGACGGGCAGAAATGGTTGACAGATGGACTTTCACTGAGGAGTAAGTCAAACCATCATTGAGCAACGCACACAAGTAGGAAAGAACCAATGGTACATCTGCAGACAGTGGATCCAGGCTGTGTGAATGACACCAGATAGAAAACGTCTTCCATTTAGATAAGTAGGATTTCCTAGTATTGGGTTTTCCGGCCTCCTGCAGTACCCCCAAGTACATCCCCAGGAAAAAGGTGTCTGAAAGGAATCAGAAGCCTATCACCCACAGAGTCAGATGCAGAGTTGACAGATGTGGCTGGATAAGAGATCCTTTGTCCTGTGTGAGGTCTACTTTTGGTTTGTCCTGCTGAATCTTGAAAAAATGAATGAAAGGAAGGATGCATAAAGAAACATCCCCTTCTATGAAATTGATAGGGTGTCCACCCATCCAAACCACAGGACCTGTGACTCTGCCACAAAAAAAGAGGAAGTTGTATGCTCACAGGGGAGGTAAATAGATCTACATGAGGAATACCGCACCAGTGGACAATATCCAGAAACACATCCCTGTGAATCATCCATTCATGGGACTGAGTCATGGACCTGCTTACATTGTCTGCCATAGAATTCTAACTGGAAGAGATGTAAATTGCCTGAAGAGTCACCTGGTACTGAACTGCCAATTCCCATGCCAAGACAGCTACCCTGCACAGAAGGTACAACATCTTTGCCCCCCCCCCCCCCGTTTGTTTACATGCCATTGAGCTTTGGTGTTGTCTGCAAATGGTTTTAAAGTTCTTGGATGGAAAAGAGGATGAAAAGCCTGAAGAGCTAATATGAGGGCTCTTGTCTCTTTGATGTTGACATGCTCCTCCTTTTGAGAAGGAGACCAGAGGCCCTGTACCTTCATGGAAGCAAAAGTTGCCTCCCCACCATACGTCTGAGGCGTCTGCAAACAACTCTTGAGTGGGAAAAGAAGGATAAAGAGGAAGCTCTGAGTTCAGGGAAATCTGCTGAATCCACCAAGGAGTTCCTTTTTGAAACAAGGGAGAAGAGGAACCGCAAACTCCAGTGGATAAGCATGCTGCATCTAAAGTGATGTCAGGTACCACTGAAACTTCCTCATGTGAAGTTTGGCCAGAGGAAGCATGGGAATGGTGGCTGTTAAGAACCCCAGGAGCCTGAGAAACTCCCTGGCTGTAAGAGAATGAAGAGGGAGAAGATTTTGGAAGAAGGAAATGAGAGACTGAATCCTTAGAGGAGGTAGAGATGCCAGCATGAGATCGGTCTACAACCTGCACCGCAGGAATATGTGGTCCTGTGAGAGGGAAATAAAGGACTTTTTGTAACAGATTAGGAACCCTAACCTTTGTAGAAGAGAAATAGTGAACTGGAGATTTTGTTCCAGGCTCTCTGGATAGGGAGCCAGAAAGAGAAGATTGTCCAGGTAAGGGTATACATGAATGCCTTGAAGTCTTCAGTAAAAAATTACAGGAGCGAGGCACTTTGTGAATACCCTTGGGGCAGTGGAAAGACACAAATCAAGCTCCACTTGAGTAACTCACACACACAGCCTCAACCTGGTCTGTGACATCAATAGGACTTGTTGGCAGGACAGATGCGTGTCCCAGAGGCTCCCCCCATCTATGGAACAGACACCCTTCTCCACGTCAAGCAGAGTACCTCTTTACCTCTTTTTAAGCACAACCTGGATAACTGGATGGGAAATAGAAAATACGTCCCTGGGATTCCACCAGTGTCCCTGCTGGACAGGGGCATAGGGTGCTGATCTGCCTATGCATGGGGCTAAACTCTTGGATAGGCTTATATGGGCCTCACGGCCAATAGCCTAGTAACTTCCTATGATCCTATGACTGTATACTGGCCGGACATCAGGTTACCCATGGCAGAGGATTCCTCATGTAAAAAATACTGCAACATTAGAATAGAACAATGTGCTTCCTTATGCACGTTCTTTCAGTGAACCTCTTCAGTGGGATGTTCTGGGGAGGTAACCAAAGAGCGGAGTAGCTCCTCTATGGGTACAGTCTGGATGCTACTTGGTACTGTCTGCCCCTGTGGAGTAGCTGCGAAAGGATCAGAGCTCAGAACCAAAGGGCAATAGGGTGTAGGATCCAAGGAAGTATGAGACACTGGGTCTCCTGAATCAGAAAAAAACATCTCCACAACCTCGAAGGCCGATGGACCCAGGGAGACAGTCAACAGCCACACCAAACACAGCTCTCCAAAAGCAGGCAAGTCATGACTCTGACCGGATCTGTGTCTCAAGGAGGGAACCAAACCTGAGCTATCTAATGGTGAGGCTCCAAGGGACAAGGAAGGCTCAACACTGGAGTTGATCCCAGCAAATATGACACTGATGCTTCAGCTCAAAGATTCATCCCAATCCAAGGAAACAGGAGCAGAACTGGTCAGGGACAGGGTTGGGGTCAAAGACATGATTCTCTCTGGCTCCAACACCAATACTCTTGGAACTCTCTGATCCTGGGGCTCCGAAACTGAAGGACAAATCACAGGATATACAATAGTATGAGAGGTGGATGGAAGGCTCAAGGATCTGATGGGAGACAGAGATGGAATAACCCCCATCTGGATCCGAGCTCTGAGGAACTTCATCATCCTGTCCACTTCAGCTTCAGAGAGACTTCTGGAGAACCTGATGGATGAGGTAGTAGACTGAGGTCTGGAGTGCTTCTTTGGGATTTATATAAGAGGGGAACAGAGCCAAGGATATACATAGGATCTATGATGAACATAGGCCAAGGAGATACAGGAGATATAGGACCCAAGATGAACACAGGAGAAGGAGTTCTCGGTGTCCGAGATGCACCTGAGATCAGATCTGATGATTCTGGCTCTGTGGGTTGCACAGAGGAGTACAAGAGATGACTACTGGAGTCGAAGCCTTAGGAACCATAGATTTCTTCTTAGAGTCCAACAAAGTCAGAAACGAAGACCTTCATATCGTCTGTGGCGGCTCCGAGGACAAAGAAGTATTCTGAGACTTTGGGGGGGGGGGTCTTTTTCTGTGCTCCGACGGAGCCTTTTAAGATTTACTGGGGGGTTTGAGTGCCTGAGGAAGATGATGATGGTGGTAGTAATCCCTTAAGGACTAGCTTGTTACACCTGTCAGCTATAGTCCTGGAGTTAAACCCTGCATAGATGGTACAGTTCATTCCCATGTGTGCTGCCCTTAAACAAAAATATTCCCTGCGGGTATCCAAACTGCAGATTTTATTTGCCCACAGGAACTTCATTTTTTAAAACCGGTTGGCTTTTCAGCGATAATAGACACTGTAAGCTACAGAAAAGGAAACAAAACAAAGGCAGGGAAAACTACCAACAATAGTAATAAAGAATACCCTGTTAAAAAGGGTAGGAAAATAGAGAGAGAGAGGAAAGAAAAAGTACCAACAATGGTACTCAAGAAATTTACTTTCTTAAAGTAAGAAGGCTGATGGAGAAAACCCAAAAAAACTAGAGAGAGGCAAGTATTTGTTATATTTAAACCTTTAAGAAATACAATACATAAATAAGAAAAATATGCAAGAAAATACACTTACAGATACCTAAAACACCAAACAAATTCTCAGAGAAAGGATCCATGTCATGCGAGACGGCGGCAAGTGAGATCAAACGCATTTCTCCTGGAATAAGGGATTACGGGTAGAGGGAGGAGCTCGAGATTTGGATCCAAAGTCCGTAGAATGTGGCCAAGTTGAATATGAGGATCGAATCTGTAAGCCATAAGTTGAGGAAGAATGAAAAGGACAACATCAGAAATAGCTTTAAAGGCTACTATCCAGAAAAAAAAAACTTTAGAAACTACTAAGTTATAAAAAAAATCTGTCCACTGAAATTTTTTTTTTTTAATTAAAAAGTGGAACACTTGGCTTCCCAGATCTATGTCCATTCATGAAGGTAGACAATGACATCTGAGACAGCTTAGGGGATAGATTTTTATTTATTTTTATTTATTTATTTATTTATTTATTTAAATTTGTTGACTGGGATTGGGATTTCTTTAAGTGGAGCATGTCCAACATCTCAGGGTTTGACATGGCCTTGTATGTTAAGCAAAGATCACCTCTGAGTACACAATATGCCACAGAGTACAGTTGGAGGTTTTTTTTTTTTGTTTGTTTTTTTAAGACGGTCAGCGTAGGGCATCTGCTTTAGGCCTGCGATTCTTTTAGTAAGGTATTTCTGTGGCCTTTCCAACTGTCGCAGATGTCTTGTGAGGTACATACCAAACGGGGCGCTGTACTCTATAATGGGTCTAATGACGGAGGAGTACAGTGGGACAATGACCTCTTTTTTTCTGGATGGAAAGCCCTTAGTGATGAGGTGTGCCACATAGAAGGATTTCCTGACTGTTGCGACAATGTGGTTATCGAAGGTGAGACCACTGTCCCTAAGTCTCTCATCACACTTTTGGTGTTTAGTGTACTGCCACCTATGTGGTAATTCATGGATACATGGTTTTTCCCAAAGGGGATAACTATACATTTCTTGGCATTAAGTTTGAGCCCATGGTTCTGGCACCAAGCATCTGTTTCTGTAAGGCCCTTTTGTAGAATAGCCACATCATTTGGGGATTCAATAATGGCTCCCAGTTTGCAGTCATCTGCGAACTTTGTTAGCCAAAGTCCCTTAGTGTTGATGGTCAAAAGAAACAAAGCTTTCTACCCAAGGCAGAAAAAGTGGCTCCAAGAAACAAACGCAGGATGCTCAAAAGAATAGCGTATAAAACCTTTAATTACCGCTTTCATCGACTGACTTCCTCAGAATACTTAATACAAAAAGAACACTCCCTTAAATACACACTTCAATTAAATGAACAATTAATCATTAAATTAATTATCACCAATTAAATGCTTAAAATTGTATTACAAAGATTATTTTAAAAAGGAAACTCGTATATTTGGGCTATCTTTTATTTAACTTTCTACCCAAGGGCTTAGATCCTGGACTACATTTTTGTTTTGTAGTGATGTGTTGTCTATACATTTGAGTGAAGGGTTGTGTACCAAAAAAGTACAGTTGTGTACCTACCATAAATGTAGATGTTTGAGTGTATTCACTTTGCAGTCATTACTCTTGGGTTATCCTGCTGGCAGGCTACCCGCAGTCGGCCTTAATTCCAAAGTCCTGGTCCGGCGTTGGTTGCTGTCGCCTTTTCCCTGACATCAGTGCGCCAGGGGTATAAAAGATGCAGCAGACGCCATTTTCGTCAGTTTTTCTTGCCCCAGATGTCAGGTGCCCCCAAAAGGGTAGGCTAAATATAGTATGCCAATAAACATACATGCAGTAAAGAAACATTTCCTTCATCTACAAGCAAATACACCACACAGGTTGTATAGAATACAGAAGTGCAGATGAACCCCAGCAAAAGAAAGGGGGAAGGTGGGAGGGTAACCTGGACTGCAACAGTGAATACACTTGAACATCTACATTTATGGTAGGTACACAACTGTACTATGTTCATCGTGTTTCACTGTTGCAGTCATTACTCTTGGGTTGAATCCCAAAGCGGAGGATGGGTGGCTGAGCTAAATAGGATTAGGAGAGGCTATGAGGCCCAGCAGAACTGCAGTGGCAAAGTCTGCTCTGGATTTAGAGTAAAGAGGTAAGTGATAGTGCTTTGTAAAAGTGTGCACTGAACTCTAAGTTGCAGCCTCTAAGATGTCTTTGGTTGGTACTCCTCTGAGGAAGGCTGCTAAAGTGGCTGCTGCTCTGGTAGAATGAGGCCTATTGCCCTTAGGCACTGATTTGCCATGCTGAGAATAGCAGAAACAGATGCAATGGCCTATCCATTTAGAAATAGTCTGTTTTGAAATAGCCTTTCCTTGTGATCCTGCAGCATATGACACAAAGTTGCTCAGTCTTTCTGAAAACTTTAGTTCTGTCTAAGTAGAAGCGTAGCTGCCTGTGTATGTCCAAAGAATGCAGAATTTTCTCACCCTTGTTCTGTGGGTTTGGATAAAAGGTAGGCAAGTGAATGGTTTGGTTGAGGGCCACACTGGACACCACCTTAGGCATAAATCTTAGGTTTGTCCTCAGAGAAACCCTGTCTGGATGAAAAATGATAAAAGGTTCCACAGCCATGAGTGCTTGTAACTCCGAGACTCGTCTGGCAGAGGTTATTGCTAGGAGCAGAGCTGTTTTCCAGGATAAGAATTTTATATCAGCTGCTGAGGCTGGCTCAAAAGGAGGCAGTGTGAGTTTTTCCAAGACATAACTGAGGTCCCATGCCGGAATTGTTGCTCTCCTTGGAGGCCTGATGTTTTTGGCCCCTCTGAGGTACTGCCTTATTAAAGGATGTGAAAAGACAGGTGGTTCCGTATTGTAATGGGCTGAAATGGTAGAGGCATGAAAAGGAAAGGCCTTTGTCCAGCATCTCAGTTAGGTATTGTAAAATCTGAGGAATATTTGGTACATACATGTCAATGCCTTGTTCCTGGTTGCATGCACAGAATCTCTTCCATTTTTCTGCATAAGATTTTCTGGTACTGGACCTCCTGGCCTCCAAGATAACATCCATAACAGCTTTTGAAAGAGGAGAGTTCTGAATGGCTACATTATCCGCCATGCTGCCAGATTTAAGGTCCTGAGTTGGCTGTGTAGGATCTGATTGTTTTGTTGGGTCAGCAAGCGAGATGTTTGAGGCAATATCCATGCTGGACCTTGAGACAAGCTCTTTAGGATTGGGTACCAGTACTGGCATGGCCAGTCTGCAGCAATCATCATTTTTGGCTTCTCTTGTCTGACCTTTAGGAGTACCCTGGGAAGGAGAGGCACTGGAGGAAAGGCATATACTGTTAGATTTTTCCAGCTGAAGAATAGAGTGTCCACTCTCCATGCTTGTTTGTGATAAATCCTTGTGCAAAATCTCTGTAATCGGCAGTTGTGAGAGAAGGCAAATAGATCTATGTCTGGGTATCCCCATTTCCTTGTTATCATGCTGAAGACTTGTGGATCCAGTTTCCACTCATGGGGATCCATGACGTTTCTGCTTAGTTAGTCTGCCAGAGTATTTGTTTTTCCTGGCAGGAATTGTGCTTGCAGGTGAACTTGATAAGTCAATGTTGCGTCCCATAAGGTCATTGCTCGTTTGTAGAGGGGGTAGGAATGTGTGCCTCCCTGCTTGTTTATGTACCACATGACTATAATATTGTCCGTCTTTATCAGTAGCTGTCCTGGATGAAGTAGATCCTTGAAAGCTGTCAGGGCATTCTGAACAGCTAGCATCTCTTTTTGATTGATGTGAAGATGCATCTGGCTTGCAGGCCATGTGCTCTGAATAAATTTTCCTGCCATATGGGCCCCCCAAGCATAATCTGATGCATCCATTGTCAGTGTCTGTCTGCCTGTGGGTAAAGTGAATGGCAGACCCTTGTTGTGGTGACAGGCCTGTGCCCACCATCAAAACTCCTGTTGCAGGCAGGGAATGAGGGTAATTACCGTCTCCAGGCTGTGGCAATGCTGAGTCCAAACACTTTTTAGATACCATTGTAGTTTCCTCATATGCAGTCTGGCATATGGAATTAGTAGAATGCAGGATGCCATGAAGCCCAAGGGCTGCAGGATTTTCCTTGCAGATAATGGGTCTTTGTTGCCAACTTTTTGAAGTAAGAAGTCAGTTGCCTTTGTTTGTCTGGCGTGAGGTAAGCCATCTGGGCAGTTGTATTTAAGCTTGCACCCAGGAATATTATCTCTTGAGAGGGTACTAGTTTTGATTTCTTTTCGTTTACTGTGTACCCTAGGCAAATTAGTAATCTTTTTACAAACGCCAGATGTTTTAGAAGAATGTCTTTGTTCTCTGCTTGAATAAGGCAGTTGTCCAAGTAGGGATATATTTGAATTCCTCTTTGTCAGCAAAATGCAATCACTGGTGCCAGGCATTTTGTGAAGACCCTGGACACAGTGGATAAGCCAAAGGGCAGTGCAGAGAATTGGTAGTGCATTGAGCCAGCTATGAATCTGAGGTATCTTCTGCAAGACTGTCTGATTGGGACATGCAGGTATGTCTCTTTTAGGTCCAAAGTTACGAGCCAAGCCTTTCTGCCCAGCATGGGCAGTAACTGCTGCAGAGTCAATATCTTGAATTTTGGAACTTCCAGAAACGTGTTGAGTATAGACAGGTCCAGTATTGGTCTCCAGCTTTTGTCCTTTCGCAACATTTCCATGATGTCTCCAAAGGAGATATCCTCAGCGGGTGACCTTGGGGAACCTTCCCCTTCATCCAAATCAGTGTCTGTCGTGAGGGACTCAGGGGAGTCCAGGTGCCTCCTTTTACACTTCCGTTTGCGAGGAACCTCCTCAGTGGGACTATCCGAGGAGGGCTCACCTACGGGGTCCTGTTCCTCTAAGGGAACTAACTGGAGGGTTTGAGCAGGCTGCCCAGTGGTCAGATGACGGAGGATAGACCCAAATGCAAAGGGGGAGCGGGAGGATCCAACGCCCGGACCGGGGATCTGGAAGACCTCGACAGAACCCTCCTTCACTACCTCAAAAGCCAAAGGCGAGCCACTTTCGCCAGGCTCCGAAAGCAGTCTCCTCGGCTCCGAAGCAAGGATCGGTGTCGGAGCCGAAGCGGTCGGATCAGAGAGGGAAGTGTGCTCCGACCTGAAGTGTGCCGAAGACACACCAACACCAAAGGATCCGACGCTCGGCTCTCGGCCCCGAGAGCTAGGATCCGACACGCTCGTGGGTACAGTCGGTGAAGCTACGGAGCTATCGGCGCAGACAAATCCCCGGCTCTGAAAGGGCCTGGATCCAATGACTCCAAAACCTGAAAACGGGTTGGAAAAGGAGTGATTAAAGCAAAAAGGGGGACTGCACTCCCCCCCTGAGGTGGGGAGGCAGGAGCACCCCCATTTGCATCTGAGTCTGCAGAAATCGACTCATCATCCGATCCATGTCGGCGTCAGTCAGGCTTCTCGTAGACCTAGAAGTCGTCGAGGCGGGCCGGGAGGGCCACCTCGAGGGAGACCGGTACTCCTCCGGTGAGAAACAAGGCGAACGGAGCCGAGAGGGAGAGGATCCGGAGGCCCTCATGGAGGGACTAGAGACTTTAGATGGCGGGGCTGAGGGATGAGTCTCAGCCCGCCTTTTATGACTCTTGTGCTTCTCCTTTTCTTTATGTCTCTTCTCCTTAGAAGAGGCAGACGATTCCCCTGAACCCTGCACAGCAGAGGGAGGTTGAGTCCCAGGCAGAGTGGGGGGACCTAAAGGTATAGGGGCTGCGGTAGCAGCCTGTGCCTTAGAGGGAGAGGAAGAAGAAGGGTCCTGCGGTAATAAGCCCGCCAGGATCAACTTGTTCTTCCTATCCCTGATGGCCCAGGGGTTAAACGCTGCACATATCTGGCAGCTAGTGGAAAGGTGGGCCACCCCCAGACACAACACGCACTGAGTGCGGCCATCAGCCGGGGAAAGCTTATGGCCACACCCAGTGCATTTAGAAAAGACAGCTTTGGGCCCTTCAGCCATCACAGTAACACACCCAGACACTATAGGGGAGGAACAGAACACAACGACCAAAAAATTAGAAGTTATGTACTCACCATAACGTTCCATCTGAGTAGGTGTATTCATTTGTCTGCAACCTGTGGGTTATGGATCCGATATCGGATCCGAACCGGCATAGTTTTCCAGCTATGGATCCAAGCTCTCAGCTCCTCCCCTCACCCATAATGCCCTGCTCTACCCTCATGACCTCAGATCGAGTTTGCCAAAGCAACAATACCCTCAAAAGGGTAACAAGGAATATGCAGGAAACTGAAAGGCCAGGGGGATAGGAGGGCGGGATGGTTGCAGACAAATGAATACACCTACTCAGATGGAACGTTATGGTGAGTACATAACTTCTAAATCTGAAGTAGGATATTCATTTGTCTGCAACCTGTGGGACAGAGTCCCCAGCTACCTGAATCTTGGGCGGCCATCATGGAAGGATATTCCGGAGCACCGGAGCCAAAGGATGCTCTACCCCTAGATGCAAGATCCAACTTATAGTGAGAAATAAATGTATGAGATGAATCCCACGTGGCTGCTGCACAAATATCATCTAGAGGAATCCTAGCCTTGAAGGCTGCCGAGGTAGATACTGACCGGGTTGAATGGGCATGAACACCCCGGTGCGGGCCTTCCTGACGCTTGATAAGCCAATAAAATGCACTGTGAAATCCAGCGGGACAGAGAAACTTTAGAAATTGGCTTGCCCAAATTGAATTTTGCAAAGGAAATAAACAGCTGGTCGGATTGCCTATGACCAGCTGTCCTGTTGAGATAAAATCTTAGTTGCCTGTGAACATCTAGTGAGTGTAGCTTATATTCACCTTTGTTTTCATACTTAGGGAAGAAAACAGGGAGGTTAATGGATTGATTGATGTTTGCTTCAGAAGCGATTTTAGGAAGGAAGGACGGGTTGGTCCTGAGGGAGACACGGTCCGGATAAAATACCAAGTAAGGAGGTTTAGCTGATAAAGCTTGAAGTTCAGAAACTCTCTTGGCTGATGTAATGGCTACCAAAAGGCTGTCTTGTAGGACAAGAATTTGAGATCCACTGTAGCCGCGGGCTCGAAGGGGAGCGGTCAAGGCCTGTAGGACCAAAGAAAGGTCCCAAGGAGGAACTGCTTGCTTTATAGGGGCCTGAGAAGGAAAGTACCCTTAAGAAATGTTTTGCACAATTTGGCTGACATAAGAGGATTAGACTCTTGACCAATGTGATAGTGAGAAATTGCCGCCAGTTGAACTTTGACTGTGGAACTGCTGGCACCATCATTAAAGAGAGAGGTTAGAAAATCAAGCACTACAGGGAGAGGAACCGTGAAGGGATCTACGCCTTGCCGCCGCCCACACAGAGAAACGTTTCCATTTGCTTCAGTAAAACTTTCTAGTGGATGGTTTATGAGCCGCCACCAAAATAGCCTTTACCGTGAAGAAATACCGAGTCCTTATCAAGAGTGGAACTGGAGCAGCCAAGCGGTCAGCTTCAGGTTGTCCAGGTTCGGAGGAGAAATGCAGGATGGATGGGATATCAGATCCGGAATGGGATCTAGAATCCAAGGAGGATTCACCGAGTGAGACCTTAGGAAGGGGAACCAGATCTGTCGAGGCCAGAATGGAGCAATGAGAATCATTCTGCAACCCACCCGAGAGGCTTTCTGAAGAACTTGCAGCATCAGAGGCAAGGGAGGATAGGCATACAGAAGACCGGGTGGCCAAGCATGCACCAGAGCGTCTCTTGGGGTACCTCCGAGGAGGTATTAGAGCGAAAAACTGTCGCACTTGGTGTTTGAGGGAGAAGCAAAAGATCGCATGAAGGGGTTCCCCACCGTGCGAATATGCGTTCCGCTACTTGACAATTGAGAGACCACTCGTAAGGGGTCAGAATGGTGCGACTGAGCTTGTCCGCTAGGATGTTGGACCGACCCGGAATGTGCGTTGCTATGAGAAAGCGATTGGTGGAGATTGCCCATTCCCAAACTCTCATGGCCTCGACAAAGAGGGTAAGACCTTGTTCCCCTTGCTTGTTGATGTACCAGACAACAGACATATTGTCCGATTGAATCGCAATTGTTCCCAAGGGAAGAAAGTCCTGAAGTGCTAGCAACGCTAAGAGCACTGCTCTCATCTCTAGAACATTGATATGCAGTAAGGTCTCTGAATCGCTCCACGTGCCTTGGACTGTCCGCCCGCAGTGCCCCCACCCGAGGCGGGAGGCGTCCGTGGTCACCGTGGCGAGAGGGGAGAAGCACAAAATGGGCGACCCTCGTGGAGATCCGGGAGTGGAGCCACCACAAGAGGGACCGCTTGCAAGCCTTGCTGATCGCTATGGGATGATGCATGGGAGAGCAAGGTATGACCACTGTACTAAGAGCGTCCACTGTAGAATGCGCATATTGAGCCTGGCAAGAGGAAGAAGTGCTATCGAAGCCATGGACCCTAGAGCCCTCAGGACCAACTCCGCTGGAACAGAACATGAATGGAGAATGGCCCGCACCTGGAGCTGCAGATTTAGAACTCTGTCCGCAGTGAGGAAGGCTCGTAAACTCCTTGTGTCTAGTCTGGCCCCTATGAAATCTAAGAGCTGAGTGGGTGCCAGGTTGGACTTGTTTGTATTTATTGTGATGCCCAGAAATGGAGCAAGATGGAGAAAGGAGTCTCGCCAGAGAAGTAGATGCCTTGTTGGGGCGGTAAGGAGCCAGTCGTCCAGGTAGGGAAAGACCTGCACCCCTGAAGCCTCAGGTGGGCCGCTACCACTGCTAGTACTTTGGTAAACACCCTGGGGCTGTGGTGAGACCAAAGGGAAGGACCCGAACTGGTAGTGACTGGCTCCCAGCCGAAGCGGAGAAACCTCCTGGAGCGCCTGTCCATTAGGATGTGGTAGTACGGTCCTTGAGATCTATCGAGCACATCCAGTGGCCTTCTCCCAGAAGGGAGAATAGATTGTAGAGTGACCATTCGAATTTTTCTTTGGGGACTGCCAGATTCAAGAGAGAGAGGTCTAGGATTGGTCTTAGTTCCCCGTCTTTTGGCACTAAAAGAACCTGGAGTAGAACCCTGATCCGATCTGGTCTGGGGAACGGGCTGGATGGCTCTTTTCTCTAGCAGATGGCCAATTTCTGCCAAAGCGGCCTCCCTTGACCGGGTGGTACGCCTGGGAGGGACTTCATCTTTGGAAGGTGAAGGAAAGGAATGCGATATCCCTGGATATGATTTGGAGAACCCAGCGGTCCGATGTTATGGACTCCCATGCCGCTAGGTGCCCCGGAACGCCCCGACTGCCTCCAGAGTAAAGCAGTCGGGCAACCCTCAGGGTTGCTGCGCGGCCGTTCAGAGAAAGGTTCCCTGGACCCGAAGTTTCTGGGAGCCCTCTGCCTCTAGGGCGGCGTCCTCCCTGTCCTCCTCTGCCACGGAAGGACTGGTTGTCCGGAGCAGGCTGGGACTGCTGCGACTTCGGAACCACATCTTCTTCTGACCCTTTTGGTTCCTAGAATAGGGCCTCTGGGGTGCAGAGAAGCGGATTCGACGGCAGACAGCGTCTTCCGTCCTTCTCGCTCTGGGTCAACGTCTCGCACGGTCTTGCCAAACAGAGCAGAACCATCAAAGGCGTCGCAAACGCCTTGAAGGGCTCAGAAAAATCGCAGTGGCGGAGCCAGGCCTGACGCCTAGTGACCAGTCCTGTCCCGCAGCTCTAGCGGCGCCTCCGTAGCATGGGAGAGTAGCCGCATAGAAGTATTTGTGACTGACCTAAGAGTGGCCATTTTGGTGGAGAGCAGAGCTCTGTCCTCCTCCGAAATGGACTCAGGGATGCAGCGTACTCCTTAATAAGGTCTCGCTGCATCCGAATAACATGTGCCAAATAGTTCAGCCCTTACCGAGAAGGTCGCCGAACTGAACATCCGCTTCCCCAAGCGGTCCATCATCCGAGACTCCTTGCTCGGTGGGTGGACTGAGGGACTCTCCTGAGCCAGTTCCCTCTTTGTGGCCGCCATCAACATGGCATCTACAGGAGGCCCCTTACTCCAATGGGTCCTGTCGGAGGGCGGGCTAAGGATCCTGTCAGGTCTTTTGGGAATTGGCTCCATGGTGTCCGGTTCCTTCCACGCCCTGGTGGTAATAAGGTCCACCAGGGGTCGGCAGGGGACACCCAGGAGGTAGACGGGCCCGTTTAATGCCTCCAAGAACACGGACTCGTCCGAGGAAGACTTGGGGCAGACCACCCCCTAATACGGAGCATTTCCATGATGTCTCCGAAGGAGACATCCTCGGGGTGACCGTGGGGAGCCTTCCCTTCCTCCAAGTCCGTGTCTTCAGTGAGAGACTCGGGAGTCAATGTGCCTCCTTTTGCACGTATGCTTGCGAGGGCCTCCTCTGGGGGCTGTCAGAGGAGTCCTCATAACAGCAATTTGCTCCATGGGAGCAACTTGGGGCACAAGCGGGCTGTCCCAGGGGCCGGATGGTGGAAGCCTGGCCCAGTGCAGAGGGAGCGGGGCGGAGCGGCAAGTGCCGGGGTCCGGAGACCCTCAACAGAGCCCTCTCCACTACATCAAAGCCGAAGGGAGCCGACCTCGATCAAAGGATCCGACAATCGCTCCCCTCGGATCCGAAGAGTGGATCGGAGCCGGCGCCCGGCACTCGGATCCGAAGGACAGTGCGCCCGACACAGATGGCGCCAAGGAGCACTGATCCCCGGATCCGGCTCGGATCCAGGCTCCGAGATCGGATCCGACGCACTCGAGGGCATGGTCGGATCCGGTACCAAGTACTATCGGCTCCGACCTCCCGGCCCGGCTGCTCGGCTCCAGTTGCTCCGAACCCGGATAGCGGGTCGGAGAAGGAGCAATAGGCTTAAAGGGTGTTGAGCTCCCGGAGGGGAGGCAAGAGCACTCCCATCTGCATCTGGGCCTGGATGAACCTTCTCATCATCCGGTCCAGATCAGCATCGAAAGGCTATGGGTAGATCTCGCGAGGCTACCGAGGTAGGCCTGGAATGCCTCCTCGATAGCCTCGACGGAGATCGGGTCTCCTCCTCCTCAGGACCCGGTGAGAAGCACACAGGGGACCGGAGCCGAGAAGGAGGAGACCGGACCGACAAACGGAGCCGGGAGAAGCCGCTTGGCTGGCGGGGCGAAACAGAGGTCTCGGCCCGCCGCTTGTGGTGCTTCTCCCTCCGTCCTTTTAGATGCATCCCTCTCCTGTCCTGAAGCGGGAGTTTGAGTCCCAGGAGCAGGAGGGGGTGCCACAGGGGGAACAACTGCAGCCGCAGGAGTCCCCGAAGGAGCGGAGGTCGGAGCCGAGTCCGGCGGTAAAGACCCGCCAAGACCAGCTTGGACCTCCGCTCCTCAGTGCCCTGGGGTTGAACCCTGCACAAATGGAACAACCAGATGTGAGGTGTTCAACCCCAAGACACTTAACACACCGAGTGTGGCCATCAGCCGGTGAGAGCTTATGGCTACACTCGAGCATTTAGAAAATATGGACTTAGGCTGTTCAGCCATAGTCTATAAACTTAACCTAAAGTTACAGAAAAGTAACTTAAACAATAAAAGAAGCACACAGGCCTCACACACACTCTACGCAGCCAGGGAGGGAATAAAATTACTACTGAAATTTAAATTAAACTAAAACAGTCAATAATAACAGGAAACCTACAACTTTCACACAAAAATTGTTAAAGAAAGAAAAAATTCTCTATTTTTCAACAAGAAAATAGTCTACTTAGCTGAGAGCTATGTATCCACATCTAGTTACCAGCGCGGCAAACAAGATCTGAGGTCATGAGGGTAGAGCAGGGCATTATGGGTGAGGGGAGGAGCTGAGAGCTTGGATCCATAGCTGGAAAACTATGCCGGTTCGGATCCGATATCGGATCCATAACCCACAGGTTGCAGACAAATGAATATCCTACTTCAGATCTAAAAATTACCACAAAAAATTAAAACTAAGACTATAACTCGACGAAGGGGGCTAAATCACTCAAACACTGACAAAAAAAATAAACTTTTTGTCTAACTTTGAACAAGATATATAGAAACGATCTCACCCAAGCCTAAGGAGCTCTTCACTAGTAGCTTCTTTCAGCCGCAGCAAACTCGATCTGGGGAAAGGCAGCATGCAGCAGGGGGTTATGGGTAAAGGGGAGGAGCTAGGAGCTTTGATCTTTTAGCTAGTAAAGCTGCTGGCTCGGATCAGAGGTTGGATCCGATACCCACAGGTTGCAGAGCAAATGAAGTAACTACTTCAGATCTACAATTCCAGATTGGTAGATGGTGTCGAAAGCCTTGGCGAGATCTAGATAGGCTTTGTGAACCACCTTACCCTCATCTATGGCTTTGGTGACCACTTCAAAGAAGTCTATGAGATTTAGGAGACATGATCGACCTTTTACAAACCTGAACTGGGTGGGGTCCAGAGTTTGTAAATTACCAATGTCATTGTTTATAAGTTCCATGATGATACGTTCCATAGCCTTGCAGACCAGGCTCATCAAGCTAATGGGGCAGTAGTTCCTGAGGTCCATAGTGGCTCCCCCTTTGTGGAGTGGGATAAAACTTGCTGTGCACCATTCAGTGGGCACAAAGCCTGAGGTCAGACTATGACTGAACATGGTACTTAGGTGCGGTACTGGTTCGTTCTGTAGTTCATGTAGAACGCAGCCTTGGATGTTGTCAGGTCCCATGGGTGCTTACCTGTGCAGCCGTGATTACAGGAACTTTGCATTCTTCCAGTACAGAGATGGCCCTTTAGGGGATGAGAGGGGAGTAAAGTTAGCACTGAACCTATCTGCCAGGATGTTGGCAATAACAGTTGGTTCTGTATATTTAGAGCCATTGTGCTGTAACTCAGAGCAGATCCGAGTGTTGTCATTGAGGTTCTTGACACAGCTATAGAATGCTTTGTGGTTGTCTTTAGAATCAGTGGCAATTTTGTTTTCGTAACTAGCTTTGGAGGATTTTATGAGGGATCTCCGTTTTTTACTGAGGCTGACCAGGGGAGTTCCTCCAATCATGGGATTTTACTCTTTTTTTTGCAACAGTTTCTTTCTTCTGTTGTAGAGTTTGTTTATGGCAGGGGACCACCATACTGGCTTCCTTTTTTTTTTTTTTTTTTTTGGAGAATAGCATCTTGGTTCTGTTCGGGATTGCATGATCCATGCACTCGTCCAAGTGCTTATAAAGTGCATTTGTGTAGGATTCAGCAGTCGTACCTCTATTGTCTGTCTGCATGGGTGTCATGAAGTTTGCCACTTCTGTCTTTAGAAGCATGAAGTTGGCTTTGGAAAAAATGTTTACGGTGGTTTCCCTAATGAGCGGTGGGGGCAGGATGCGGATGTCTGGGGTGATTAGCTTGTGGTCAGATCTGGCCAATGAGTAATTGTCCTTTGCTGTGGAACACCGGTTGCCTATGTTGGTAATGACCAGGTCTAGAATACTGCTGCCCCTGGTGGGGGTGTGGTTAAGTTGATCCAAGGCGTTGGAATTTATGAATTCCAGAACACGTTGAGCAAAATAACTGTTACATGAGTAATCTTCCCAGTTAATGGTGGGGTAGTTGAAATCACCCATTATTAGGGTGTTAAGTTGTTCCCTAATATTTTCCAGTGTATCAAGAAATGAGGAGTGGGAATCCTGGGGCATGGTGGGGGATCTGTAGCAAGCTACAATTTGGATTGTGGTCTTGCCCAGGGTTAGTTGCACTTGGATAATCTCGGATGCATTATGCTGAGCAACTAGTCTGGAGGTGTGGATATCCTTAATGAACATGGACATGCCTCCGCCTTTAGTGTTTCGATCCAGTATAGGTGGCCGAAAAATGTGGTATGAATTATAGCCTGGTAATGCAGGGGTGCTCCCAGGAGCCTTGAACCAGGTCTCTGTTACTGCACAGAAGTCGATGTTCTCCATTTTAAGGAGTGCCTAGAGTGAGTGCATTTTGAGGTTTAGACTTCTAGCATTGAGTAGCATTACCCTCAGATTCTGCTTGCTTGTACCGGTTATGGTGGTGAGTTTGTCATTTGAACCTTACCTAAAAAAAGGTACTATATGGGGTGGCAAGAGCCTTAGCCAGTATCCGGAATCCCAAGGGTGACAGGTGCAGGCCATTTCTGGCAAAGCATCGTGGTCTGTCGATTATATCATCCCAGGCAGACAGATACTGGATCCCCTTAGAATGACACCATTAGCTTAGCCAATTGGGTGATGGCAGGATGCTACTCGGGGCTAGGGTCATACCTGACTGGGCACCAAGATAAGACAGCTCCTTAATGTCTCTCTTCATGTAGTCCAGAGAGGTAAGTCTCAGGTCATTCTCACCAACATGGACAATGACAGTCATATTTGTACTTGTTGTGGAGTGACTGGAGTGCGTGCGTTATCTGGCGGATCCTGGCACCTGACAGGCAGCTGACAGTAACTTTCTCCTTGTTTAGCCTGGTGAATGGAACATCAGTGTGCCTGACTATAGAGTCACCTATGACTAGAGTGTTGAGTACGTATGCCTTATGGGCTGTGGTTGAGTGGCACACTGAGTTTGTGGGCTATGTGTCATTTGGGTTGTGTTGGGGCGGTGCAGGTTGCTTGCATTTCTACTTTGGAGGTCCCTGTTGCTTGGGCCGATTTTTATTGAGAGCCTCTGTGAATGTAGGTGTGTGTTTTGTGTTTCTATGTGTGTTTTTTGTTGGTGTAGGTTTTGAGGGACTATGTGATGAGTGTGGCGTGGTGCAAATGTTTACCCTCTCCTCTTGACCGTCTAGACCAAAGAGTTTTGCTTCCAGTATGGCTATATAAGTGCATCTCTCACAGGTTGTAGTGTAGGGTGGTAGGAGGATAGGGTTGTCTGTGTACTTGAGGCAATTGCTGCACTGCCCCAAGATGCCCAGATTCATCAGGTAGACAGGAGAAAACACCAGGAGCTGACCTTTAGACATGCCTGGATAGGTGCTATAAAGTACTAAAATCTGTTTTCCTCTAGACAAGTGAGGAAAGTTGAGTGCTGTAGTAATTTGTAGCTTATTTAGTGCTTATGAGTTCTGAATAAGTGCTGAGCTCAAAGAAACAGATAAGAGTGCTAAAACTAACTGCCTAGTTCTAAGGGAAATTTTAAAGAGCAGATGTTATGGTGCCGGGAAGAGTTTAACCCTAGCTAAGCGGTGGGAGCTCAGAAGCTTACAAACAGTCCTGGATACAGCAAATCTGTATCTGGACTAGACTACTTACAGGAAAGGCAGGAAACAAGCTTAGGATTTTTTTTTTTTGTAAGTGGAAAGGGAGTAAGGAGGAGCAGAAGATAACTCAAGGTTAAGAACTAAGTGGGTTGGCCTTCTCAAATGTTCTCCCTGTAATAGGTAGAATGAAGTAATGACACTAAACTGGGAGAGTTGACCCAGATCAAATTTACATTAGGGGTGGGCAACTGCAAAGCCACCAAGTATAACAGGATACCAGCAAAAAAAAAAAAAAAAAAAAAAAAAAAAAACACACACAGTGAAACTAGCTAGAGAAATATGCAGCAGACAATAAAAGTGCTATAAAATAACTTGAAAAATAAGCAAAAAACAGGATACTTAATGTTATATATTGCAGATCAAGGTTTGCTCAGTGCCCTTCCTCCAATTAGCTCAGTAGGAAATGGCAGAAACACTCACAATTAACTTCTTAAGTAACAGAAAGTTGAAACCTGAAAACTTTAAAAAAAGCTTGAAACAACAAGGTGCTTACTCCTAGCCATAGTCCAGGTAACCCCAATCAGCCAATGACCATAAACAGCCCCCCTCTCACTGAAATGCAAGAATGGCTTTTGCTAAACTAAGATGGCCTGGAACATGTGCTCAGACACACAGCATCTACAAACAAATAAACTAGGCCCAAAACACAAGCCTGAATATGGACAACGCTACAACTACCCATACACACTACTTGGGTATAAAAAACTGCAGAGATGTTTATCACAGCAGAAAAGCAGCAGTGAGCCTTTAAATGAAAGTTTTAAACAGATAAAGGAGCAGGGAGACTCTAGAGAATGCTTTTAACTGCAAACAATTAAGTTATATGATACACTCCTTGGCAGGAAATCAGAACAAACCCAAACAGGTGCTTAACAAATGTAGAAAATTTCCAGTTAATACCTCACACACAGTGAAACTAGCTAGGAAAGTATGCAGCAGACAATAAAAGTGCTATAAATAACTCGTAAAAATAAGCACAACAGAGGATACTTAAAGACTACCAAGAAGAAGAAAGGAGTCACTATCCTTCCATTTCTCGAAGAGAGACAAAGAAAAACAAATCCCTTGGGCACTGCCTCTCTGTGTGACTGATCTGTATCCCTCCTGTACGGTAGTGTAAGTAGGTGCTATCACAGTGAGTGACCAGCCTCCAGCATAATGTAGAGGGCTGGCTGAAGGCAGCGATATTGAAAATCCTATCCAGGAATCAACTGATGGTTCCTAACCCTGCATCCTCTCTCACCAGCTCGGTCATACCCCAAAAGGTAGTAAACTGCACAAACTTAAAGTGGCAGATAGGACTAAAGGCCTGCAACAGCCAACTCAACGTTCCCTAGAAAGAAACTAATCTATAGTAATCCAGAAATGATAGAAGTGATAAACGTAGCTGTGGAATGATGTGATGGCCAGTGCCTGGCCTCTGTATACCTTTGTCTTTTTCCTACCTTTCTGGGTGCTAAGCAAGACCATGTTTCTCATCTCTGTGTTGAATACCCTTCACTATAACCACATTGGTGCAATAAAAGGTAGGCCTTGGTTCTCCCTGGTCACATGAAGTGAGTCAGTAGTTTAGAACACTGGCACTGCTAGCAAAACAGTACTGGGCAGCTTCTATGATGGTTATATCGACTGAAGTGGCAGCTGCTGAAATACTAAGATTTACAGTTTTACAGTGCTGAATGCAGAAACATCCCTAAGAAACCTGGTAGGATGCATGTAAACTGCAACAGCAGAAAAAAGTAGCTACAAATCATGAAATAAGGCAGACACCCTAGTACAATTCAAAAATGATACAAGCTCAATACCTACGTAGAAGGAAGCTCTCATGAAGGAGATTCTAGCTGTTATCCACTGCAGGATGGGCTCCTCAAAGCAGGACCAGTGTTGCAGCAAACTTTTTTCTAAACCCCCCCCCCCTAAGCCTGTGGGCATAACGTCCTCGAGGTTTCTGGTGAGAAGGCCATCCAAAGGGTTTATGAATAGAGTTAACTTCCCAGCACTTCCCCCCTACAACTTTGTACCTTGTGCCTGGACCATCCTAATCTAAAAACAGTGCAAGGGTCTGGTGTCACTTCTGTGACTGGGGTCAGCTGTGTTTCTCTACTAACAGACTGTGCTATTAGCCCTCCATGCAGTATGACAGAGATGACATTGTTGAGTCACTCCCATCCTCCCTGGTCTAACTCTCCAGTACCTGAGGTAGTAAGCAAACGTGGGTCATCTGTGTTTCAGTCAGATCTTCATTCTGTTGCACCCAAGGTCCAGCTCTTCCTAAGCATTTTCCATAACATCAACCAAGTACTGTCAGACAGCTAGCAACTCAGAAGTCATTTGAATAACTTAACTCAATCAGTAACTCGTTGGATGTAATCATGCATTAGTTTGCTGCTATGTGGCTAACTTTATAGAAACATTGTTCCAGATCTAGCAACATCTCATCCTCCTTCCGGTTCCAAGACTTGCACTTTATCCACCGTACCAAACCTCAGACTTTCAATACAGTTTCAGATTACATTAATCATATCACTGCTCACTGTATAAAAGGCTGATGATCTTAAGCAACAGGCACTAGTACTGTAATCTGGATTCCTAGTGATCATTCACCTATTCTCGGTTATGCCATCATTTACAGATTTGGACTGCACTGTACACAACATTATCCATTTACTTTTGTATAGTCCTATATTTGTGTGACTTTCTTCCCCTCTCTATATTGTACATAGTGATTGCTTGTGTATGTCTTTTACATTCCTTATAATTATTTTACCATACTGTAATGTACATGCATATTTTGTTTCTTAGTTTCCTTATTTATTTCCCTCTGGGCTAACACAAATTGGCCTTCTGTGATCAGCACTCTACCCTGTTTAATAAATTCAAACAAAAAAAAAATGAATTAGATGCTTGTAATTTATGTAGCAAATGTACCCAAATTCTATGACCACACCCAACACCTGAACCTAGGTCACCAATGATAGGTTTATGGTTAAAACAATAGATTTGGAACAACAGTCTGCTTAGCATGCAATATTGCAGTTTAACATTTAATTTCAGATATAGTATTTCAGTGTGAAAAAGTCAAATGAGTCTAATCAGGTCATGTAAATATATCATTTTTATTACCTGGTTCAGAGCTGCTGCTGTACAAATGTCTAAAGTAACAAACACGATGTTTTCTTTTTGGGCTTCTTTTTCTCCACTGGTGTTTTCCTATTTATCTGCCTGACGAGGTCATAAAAGATCTAGAACAAAAAGGTAACACTTTTTTAATCGTACTTTACTGAAAAATAAACAAATTCAAACATTCTGTAAATTTAAATGGTCCCTGGACATGAAGTGCAACATACTCCAGGTACTTCAGTTTCAATTTTTTTATACAAATCACCTTTGATCATACCTTTTTGACCTCAGTTTTTAATAGCTAAGGGAGATTAATCTCTGCACTACTTTAGAAACCTCGTAAATTACCAACAAGTTCTGCAAATCTGCCTAAATCAGATGGCCATCTACCAATTACTTTCATTTGCACTTCACAGTGCCCTTTTTCACTGGAAACCTAGTGATTAAAGCTCCGGACAGTAAAGTAATAATCTCAATAGTACAATCAAATTAACAACATTGTTGGAGACACTGTTACAAAACATTGCAAAAGCTGTTGAGACACATTTACAATGTAAATGCATAACAAAATTATAGCTTTTAAAATCTGTAGTAAAAAGAATACTGAACTGAAGCATGCTATTTACAGGCTACACATCCTTCAGCACATGAACGGGTTAAGTAGCGGAGCTACAACCCAGCTGTTGACAGGAATCTATTCTATACACTAATAAGAGGAAAACAATGATAACCAAAAGGAAGAATTCAGATAAATTCAGTAAAAATGATGTGGAAACAAAAAGAAATTTGAGAGAGTTAAATCTAAAGACAATAAGAGAATTTGCATTTGTGAAATGGAATTCTGGGAAACAGGAATCAAACAGAAAATAGGAAAACAATACTTGTAAAGAATTACAAAGGCAATAGGATTGTAAAGGGAAGAATACAAGGGGAGATGTGACTGCCCAACAGTCTTAGGTGAACAAAAACAAGAACCAGGCATTTATTAAACATTCTGGCTACAGGAGAAAGGCCAACAGCAAGGATGCAAATGTTCTAAAAAGTTCCCTATTCAAAATTTGACATATGAGCTTTGTTTTTGCAATTCTGAAGTCCCCATAAATGCATTCCACATCTCAGCTGAGGCTACTGCAGTCATGATCTATATGATGAACATAGTACACCTAATGCAAGTAAACTTACCATTACCAGTAGATGGTCTAATATATCACTATTACAGCAGCCTAAGCTACCTGGGTCCTACCCCCCGTGACCAGCCAGCTTGCAAAACGTAAGGGTGCCTTCCACGTGCTCGGTCAGAAGCTCAGAGAACGGGGCTGGGCAGAGGGGCAGCTACTGCAGCAGTGATCTATTAGAACATCTACTGTTATGGTAAGTATACTTACACAACTGTACTGGGTTCAACAGAGAACTACTGCAGTAGCCTTAGCTACATGTGCAGATTACCATGGCTTAGAAGCTAAAAAGGGAAGTGGTAAATGAATAAAGACAGCAAGGACCCCCCCAACCAAATGGTCCTATCTACACTGTTCTGGACCTGGAAAAGGAATCCAGTTTGTAGTACTTTTTAAAGCCATGTACACAGGACCAAGCAGAGAAATGAGTAAAACAGTAGTCTTCCACTGCAAGCAACTCAGTTTTGTCTGAAGATCTAGTTTAAGGGAAAAAACAGTCAACTTTCTGAGCAAAAAGTTAAGATCCCAAGGAGAAGCTACCTATTTCCAGGTTGGTGGATTCCTTTCAAAAACTTTTTAACTTTAATATGATTAGAAAGTGGGTATATCAAAGGGCAGACAAGCAAAAAGAGACGTGCACCTTGACAGAGGAATAAAAGGCCATAGGACAGCAACTCTCACAAAATAAACAAGAACCAGAGGCAGCCAGCCTGAAGAGGGTGCTGGTACTTGTTCTGGCACCAACTAGAAAGGGGTTTCCTTTTGTACATATATCCAGTTTTTTCACCTCCTTTAGTACCTGCTGCACATCTACAGAAAAAGATGATGCTCAAAAGGTATAAAAAAATCTATCATCCAGGCAGTTAGGGAAAGAGGTTTTAGGTGATGGTGTTTCAAACAACTCCATGTCTGGTGTGAGCAAATCCATTCTGCAGGGAAGCCTGTGGTAACTGCCCTTGACAAGACTGAAAAGAAAGGAGAACCACTATCACCTGGGCTTAAAAGGAATGAACACCCTAAGTTTTGGAGTGTCCTCATGAATTTTTAGAAGAACCCTAGACATCAGGGGAAAGGGTGGAAATGCACACAGGAACATTCCCACCCACAGGAATGTAAAGACATCTGTCTTCTAAGGCCTGTTTGCAAGAAAACTGGAGCAGAATGTCTTTAGTAGTTTGTTTTGAATCAAGAGTGTCAAACAGATATACTTGAGATGTTCCCATGGCTGATCAATTCTTGAAAGACCCCAGGATAAAGTTTTCGTTTGGGGGGGGGGTCTGTCCTGGTCCTGTTGATGTCGCCAACAACAGAGTTTTGCTCTGACCGAAATAAGAAGCCTGAAGAATCAAGCAGAGCTGAGTTGCCGTCTCCCAGGCTATCATAGCAAGTCTGCAGAGATGTTAAGATCTGGTATCCCCCTAGCTTGATTATGTACCACATCACTGTGGTTTTGTCCATGTATACTTGCAGAGAAGAGATGATTTAAAGTTTTCAGTGCTTGAACTTTTACTTTAAAAACCGCTCCACATGCTAAGTCTGACGCATCTGTAGTAACAGACTGGGGGGGGGGGGCAGAAGGGAGAATGGAAGAAAAGAACTGCAAGTAAGCTGGTCTACCCACCACAGAATCTCCCTCTTTACTGGATCTGAAAAAATAGATGTAGATGCTGAATCTGGACTGATCTGAAGTACCATTAGATTTTCCTCAACAGGAGTCTGGTAGACGACAGCAAGAGAATCATTAATGCCGTGTACCCCAAAATCCTGAGAATATCCCTTGCATATACCAGGCTCCGATTGAAGAAATGCAGGAATAACTGTTGAAAGATCTATACTTTATCTGGAGGAAGAAAGGCTCCTCCCAGGGCAGAATCTAACAGACAACCCAGGAACACAATTCTGTAAAAGGGGATAAGAGAAGATTTCTGACATGAAAACCCAGACTGAGTAGAAGATTCAAACAGCTGCTAAAGACTCTTGACAGACAAAGAATAGTTGTGTAAAATCTTACCATAACCATATACGTCCTTCTCTTCCATGCTGCAGTATTCTAGTTGTGAGATATTCTGCCCTCAGGCGACTTGTACATTGGCTCCTATACAAAGGTTTCAGCTTGGCTGTTGCAGTGTGAGTGGGACATCACATGTAAGGCCATAAACCAAGGGCCTTAAATGTGACGTCTGCACACACAATCCTCAGAACTTGAAGGCCAGCAGGCAGAGAAGGCGGCCCAGCAGGAGGAATGCCAGTGGTTTTTAGGTGTGTGACCTGGTGTCCTACTGTAGTATGAATAGGCCAGGAAAGTGACTTGGGGGTATTGGTGGGTGGGAAGGAATACTGCAACATGGAAAAGGACAACTATGGTTATGGTAAAATTTTAAACAACTATTCTATGTCCTTCTATTCCTATGTTGCAGTATTTTAGTTGTGGGAGCTTACCACAGCTTATGTGGATGAGAGGGTGGTGGTTGTTCAAAGAGGATTCTACAAATCCCTCCAGGATTGGCCTGGCGAATCCTGTCCGAGCTTTGGAAACTTGGTCAAGTTTGTAATGTTTGCTGAAAGTGTGGATAGTGGCCATGTGGCTGCTTCCATAATGGATGCAGTGTCCAGACCTTTCATGAAGGCCCTGAAGACAACCACAGCTCTAGTGGAATGGGCCTTTACTCCCACTGGGGGTTCCTTTCCATGGTGAGAGTAACAGAGGCAAACAGTTTTCCTGATCCAGCACGCAATGGTTTGTTTCGAGACTGCCTTGCCCAAGGCTCTGGGTGAAAGGAGACAGAGCTGGTTAGTTTTCCTAATGGTATTGGTTTTGTCCAGTTAGAACCTTAGTTGCCTGTGCACATTCAAGGGGTGCAGAATCCTCTCCCCCTCATTAGTGGGGGAGGGAAAAAGTGGGTAGATGGATAGACTGGTTTAGAGACAAGTAATTGACCACCTTGGGCATAAAGGAGGGATTGGTTTGTAGGGTTACTCTGTCTTTGTGGAAGATGGTGTAGGGGGGACTGGCCATTAAGGCCTGCAAATCTGACACCCTTCTGGCTGAAGTGATAGCCACCAGAAGGACAGTCTTCCATGTACACATCTGTAGGGAAGAGGACCCAGCCAGTTCAAAAGGATGCTTGGTTAGTTTCTCTAAGATGTAGTTAAGGTCCCAGGGTGGAGGGATAGGTTTCTTTGGTGGTCTCATGTCCAAGTCCCCTTTAAGGAAGAGCTTTACGTTGAGCCTGGCTATCAAGGGGATCAAGGGGCAGGCAGGCTGGTATAGCAGAAAGGTGTACTTTTACAGAAGAGTAAGACAGTCCACTTTTGATCAATTGACTCACACAAGAGAGAACCAGGGGTACCTCAGCAGAGCAAGGGTCCCTCTTCCCTTGTCCAGACACCACTTTGTAAATCTTTTCCACTTAGCCAGGTAAGATTTTCTGGTGGTAGGCTTCCTTGCCTCCCTTAGGACAGAAAGCATGTCCTCTGAGTAGTGGTGTCTGAAGGGGATCAAAAGTTTTTCACCCACAGTGTCAGGGATAACATCTATAAGTGTGGGTGTAGGAGAGATCCTTTGTCTTGTGTCAGTAGGTCCAACTTGTAGGGTAACATGAAGTGATTGCCCTTGGGTAGCTTATGAAGTAGGGGGAACCAGTGCTGCCTTGGCCAGTAGGGAGTCACTAACAAGATTTTTGGTTTGTCCTGTTGTATTTTCAGGAGGACTTTCTGAAAAAGTGGGAAGGGGGGAAGGCATAAAGGAACTTCCCTTCCCAAGAGATGCTGAAAGCGTCCACTCTCCAAGCAGGAGGGGGAGTAGGTTTTTGAGCAGAAGGTCTGCAGTTGCCTGTTCTGGGGAGAGGCAAACAGGTCTATTTGTGGAGTACCCCACAGGTGGACTATGTCTAGGAAGACCTCCCTGTTAAGTATCCATTCGTGCTGCGGTGAGGAAGTCCTGCTCAGGAGATTTGCTTGGTGGTTGTCCTGTGAGGGGATGTAGGCCACCTGCAGGACTAAGTTGTGGTGAGAGGCTAGGTTCCATAATAGCAGGGTTAGGCTGCACAGCTGATAGGCCTTTGTTCCTCCCTGTTTGTTGCGGTACCACATAATAGTGGTGTTGTCGGTCACTATCAGGAGCATCCCTGGAACAAGAAGGGGAATAAAGGTTTTCAGAAACAAGACTACTTTCATTTCCCTGATATTAATGTGCTTGGCCTGTAAAGACGGACGCCATTTTTCTTGAACCCTGTAGGAAGGCAGTGTTGCTCCTCAACCTGAATCTGAGGCATCTGTATGCATTGTTTGGGTTGGGATGGGGAGTTGGAGTGGGAGCCCCGAGTTTAGTCGGACTTGCTGGATCCACCAGCTGATTTCTGTCTTTAGACAGGGAAGGAGGGGAACGACTTGTTCTAAGTGATGTAGGTGTTGGGACCAATTGCCTTTGAGGTACCACAGTAGCTGGCGCATGTGCATTCTGACCAGTGGTAGCATGGACATGGTAGCTGCCATTTAACCCAGGAGATGGAGAAATGGTCTTGTCGTCACCTTCTGGGATAGTAGGGTTTCCTGGATTTGGGAAGTCAGGGAAAGAACCTAGTCATGTGGGAGAAAGGCCTTCATCTTGTCCTTTCTGATTCTGCAGTCTAGGAAAATCTTGTCCTGGTCTGGGATCAGGGAGGACTTTGGGAGGTTGATGGTGAACCCTAGATTCTGCAGAAGGGACATGGTGAAGTGTAGATGACTTGAGAGAGTATCTGTGGACTCTGCCAGTATCAGGATGTCATCCAGATAAGAGTAAATCCGGATTCCCCAAGTTCTGCAGAAGACAATTGCTGGGGCGTCTTTATGGGGTATCTGGCATGTGCATTGGCACTTTCCCTTATTACCTGACATCAGCTAAAGGCTACAACAACCAAACATAAGCAATAACAATCGGCAAAATAAGAGAAACAGAAACCCAACGGGTTACTTATCTTTAAGATGCGACGTCTGTGAAGAAGCGATCGTACAATGTGAAGTTTGTCTGCAGTTGAAAAGTTCTGAGGATTGTGCATGCAGACATCCCATTTAAGGCCCCTTGGTTTATGGCCTTACATGTGACGTCCCACGCACACTGCAACAGCCAAGCTGAAGCTTTTGTGTAGGAGTCGGCCAACGAGTCACCTGAGGGCAAAAAATCCCACAATTAGAATACTGCAACATAGGAATAGAAGGACATAGATTGTCTTCAAATATAAGAATCATACACGTATAGAAAGATGTGAATGCACTAAAGCCTGCACCATCAACTGCAGCCAGACACTTTGTGAATACCCTTGCTCCAGTGGAAAGTATAAAACAGGGAACTGAAAATACAAGCAAGCTAAAGGGAATCTAAAAAAGGCCTGAACTGCATGCCACTGGGAATATGATCGGAATCCTTTAAATCTAGCTTTACCATGAAATCTAGATGAGGAAGCAGAGGTAAAATGGACTAAAGGGGGTAACATTTTGAATTTCAGAATCTTAAAAAGATTTATGAAAAAAAAAGGCTTTGCCTCCCTAATGGGGCATTGGTTCTATTACTCGCTGAGCACCTAATGCAGAATAGGAGGAAACATGGACTCTTGGTTCACAGGGCAGAGAGGAATCCCTTGGAACAGGGGTAGGGATTCCCACTGTTAAGTGTACTGGTGCTGAATTAAATTTAAAACTCATTTTTTCACCACAAGGGAAGGTAAAGCCTTAGCGATATGAAGCACAAAAACAGTTTTCTTTTTAGAGTATCATTGCCATTACTTTAAAAGGTCCGGTTTAAAAGCTCACTGCTGCTTAAACTGCTTATTGAAAAAGGAAGCTGAGGAGGAAAGGAAATTTTTATTTCCTTTAAAAAAAGGAGGGTTTGAAATATTTGAGACACCCCTTGAATCAACTTTCCCCTTTCCTCACACTTCTTGAGCAACACAGCTGCAAAAGGGACAAACAAAAGTTGTGTGTGTAATGGAGAATTTTTAAGACTTCAGTTTTAACATCTTCAAGAAAACTGAGAATAAAGCCAGTCTTACTACAGAACCAGAAGCATCAGCTTTTGAGGCAGAATCAGCAGCATCATGAGCACACTTTAAAACATGATAAAAATAAACCAAACTGCAGTAGTGCAAAGGAGAAATTTAATAAAAACACACATCAAATAAAACAAAAATCATAAAAGATGAGCGCTTCCATACCCATCAAGGTACTTCATCAGATATACATTAAAATAGCACTCGCATCTTAAATAGTGTTAACAATTAGTGATGTAAATCACGCGACTTTAAAATAGGTTTCGGGGAATAAACTCATTTAACCCCTTAGCACCTGTAGCTTGTAAAAGCAGCATCCATTTTATTTCCTGATTCAGTTCTAGTTACTGTGTCCCCCTTCCTCTAACATTAGGCTGACAAACCTCCAGAACTAAAAATTTAAAATGACTGTTCCCTGCTAAGGCTACATGCTTAGCAAGGGCATTTTTATTATCATTTCTCCGTATACTATACAAATGTTCACGTATCCAGTCCCTCAAGCATCTATTTGTTTTCCCACATAGAACAATTTACAAAGTTCACAACAGGCCAGATGCACTATATTTTTAGCTTTGCAATCTCCACAAACCTTGAGCTCATAAGACACGTTCAGTCACTGGGTGCACAAACATATCACTATTAACAAAAGACCCAAAATCAGTTGAGAACAAGCAACACTGGAACAGTAGAGATAAGCTGAGACAGGATAAATGACTGCTCGTCCAACAAGGATATACCAAGATGAAAACACAATTTATTGTAGAACAATAACACATCCAGGTTTAGCGCTTTCGACTGAGCACCAGTCTTCCTCAGAACAAAAGACTACTAAAATCCTTACACATTTATACACATCAGTTAATTGCTTAATAGTATAATTAATGGAAAAAAGTCCATAAAAAAATTAAAGAGACAAGACTTCTTATACTTACATCTGTATAACAGCCGATAAACTATTTCACCTATGAAATACATAAACGTTAGATAGACATAAATAAAAATACTAACTATATAAATGTAAAAATCAATAACTCAGTATAACAACCATTTGTACATTTAAAATATATGCATATACACAATAAAATATTTGTAGGTGCACTGTGTAACTAACTCATCCTAACCACTCAAATCTAGTATATCTAAATAATAGATGGATATGAGTATGGTCATGAATATAATGTAAGGCCACATATCTATTAATTAAATAATGTAAACTAAGTATATAAGTGTGGGCTGACAGGGGAGTATATACAAACAATTATAGTTAGTATTTTTATTTATGTCTATCTAACGTTTATGTATTTCATAGGTGAAACAGTTTATAGGCTGTTGTACAGATGTAAGTATAAGAAGTCTTGTCTCTAATTTTTTTGGCGGACCTTTTTCCATTAATTATACTATTAAGCAATTAACTGATGTGTATAAATGTGTAAGGATTTTAGTAGTCTTTTGTTCTGAGGAAGACTGGTGCTCAGTCGAAAGCGCTAAACCTGGATGTGTTATTGTTCTACAATAAATTGTGTTTTCATCTTGGTATATCCTTGTTGGACGAGCAGTCATTTATCCTGTCTCAGCTTATCTCTACTGTTCCAGTGTCGCTTGTTCTCAACTGATTTTGGGTCGTTTGTTGGATGGCTGAGAAGATGGATTCTCCCACTGCTTTATTGTCGCAGAAGGATATTCGTGAATTAAGAGCGGATCTGACTGCACTTCAGGGTGAAGTGCACAATCTTTTGGCATTGGTTTCTGAGTTGGTTACGAACATCAAGCATAAAGAGAATAACTCTTGTGCTTCCTCAGAGATTGTCACAGCACACCTTGTACCGGTCCGGTCCGAAGAGGAAGCAGACGTCATTGGCGTAGGCGAGTTACCTAATGCGCATGTGCGCAGTCAGAGATCAAAACCGCATGGATGCGGTGATGTTTGTACTCCTGATGTGGGCTTTCCAAGAGCCCTAAGAGACACAGACGGTGTCTTCGATCACAATCCTACACCTTTTGTTAGTGTTAACATCGCCGAGCGTGGTAGGACTGATAGCATAACGGCACTGGACTTAGTGCATAATGGAGACGACCATTTACTGCGCGAACAGCATGACACCATCACTGAACAGGATTGTACTTTTGATTTTAGTTTATGTAAACTGCGAGCGGATAAACAGCACAAGGGTGCTCGTCCTAAGGAGAATATTTTTGTGAAAAAATACACCAGTAATAGAATAAACAACACACCAAAGAAAAAAGGTACTGTTACAGACAATTTTGTACAGGCTATTTCTAGCCCACTTAAAAGCCACTTTCATGTTAAATCTGTTGATTATGTATACCATGCAAACAGTAAGAAATGTAATGGCAGGAAGTGTACGAATGACAATCTTTTTGAACAACTTTTAACTGATAGCCATGATTTTTTTAATACTGACATGGAAAATGTTAAAGGTAGATGTTCTAATACAGAGGTTTTATATACTTCATTGAAGAAACTTATTTTTGATTTTGGTAAAAAATTAGTGGCTTATAAAAATACCAAAATCGATTGTAATTTTTTATCTAATTGTTTAAAGCATAAAATAGTACCGAAAGGTCTAAGATTTTTTAAACTACCTTTGGGTATCAAATATACAACTGATGTTAAGGATTTTAATGAACTATTTGATGGATTCGGTTATGATTACATGAAATTATTAATTAAGTACCAAGATGGCAAATTAATTAAGTTATCAGATGAATTGGAACATATGAATCACACTATCACCCAACATCAGGACTATGAGTGTTGGAAAGAGCTGTATATGAAACAGTATACGTATGCTGAAAATAATGTACATAGTATAGTGGAGAGGAAAAATAGGAAAATGACACGTGACATAGAAGCATACAAAAATGATAGAGCCTATATTTGGCCAAGCTATAAGGTTACAGAATCATATAATAATCCACCCAAGAGGAAACAGGCTAAGAACTCTTTCAGGGAGGAAAATTTTCAGGGTGGAAGATTCCATCCAGCATGGAACACACAAAAACAATGGTACAGAAAGTGAATCCGTTAGTCAGTAATATACCAGCTATCCCTCTCAACTATATACCCGATTTCAACATAGGAGATAATGGTAACAATAATGATGTCATAGATGGTATAAACCTGAGTGTGGATACAGAGATTAATAAGGCACAAAGACCTGAAATTATATTATTTGAAGGATTTAAAGTTTTCAATTATACTGACATTGAGATAGATACTGCTTGGGCCAAATTGTTAAGTAAAGGGATGAAGTTTATACCCATGACAGGATGGGACCTGGTGGATAATATCAAGGAGGTCAAAATGTACTGTAGGAAGCTGAATTTAGCCGTGCAATTTGATAAAGTCAACGAAGATGACAAAAATATAAACAAGGGTACCATTAAAGGGGGTAAAAAGATAGCTGGTACAGACCTTTGTGTGAAGAGTACCTACATACCTATCACCAATCCACACATCCACAATTTTGAACAATTGGTAAGTAATGACATTTATTGGATACACAATAAAATGAAAATTCATGGACATAGCACTGTTGATAATCAGACTTCAAAAGAAAGAAAAAGTCTACAAGATATATTGAATAATAAAGAAATTAGGGTGATGAAACCCGATAAAGGAGGTGGAGCCGTAATATATTATACGAATGAATACTATCAGGAACTACATGAGATTTTATACAATACAGGGAATTATGAAAACATCTCATTGAATCAAATTAATATAGGACATAAGCGCATTGATCTCATTATAGAAGAATATCTTATTGATAACAGAATATCTAATGACACCTATTCCTTTTTGAAAACGGATTATCCAGTGCTGGCTAAACTGGTTGGAATACCTAAGGTGCATAAATCTATTGAACATCCACCTTTTCGTCCGATTGTCTCGGGATCCAGGTCTAAAACCTTTAATATAGGAAAATTGATAGATAGATAGCTCAAGAAAGTGTATGACAATATTCCCCATATTATGAAAGATTCGTGGAGATTTCTGGGGGAAATAAAGTACAGTTTTGTACCTACCATAAATGTAGATGTTCGAGGATCCACATTGCTGCAGTCCTAACTATTGGGTAGTCCGCTGTCCAGTCGGCCCGAATACCAGAGTATATGGCTGACGTCGGTCAGGGCGCATTAGACTGACGTCAGTACGTCAGGGTACTAATGCGCATGACCGGCGTCATATCCTCAGTCTTTTCTTGCCCCAGATGTCAGAAGACCCTAAAAAGACAAGGCCCAACATACCTGCACCAAAAATATGTACAATATATACAAAAATATATACAAAAATACCAGCATATAACCTCACCTACACAACCACCCCTAAACACAGAGGGGAAGGAGGGAGGGTAAATTGGACTGCAGCAATGTGGATCCTCGAACATCTACATTTATGGTAGGTACAAAACTGTACTATGTTCTTCATTCCACATTGCTGCAGTCCTAACTATTGGGTAGAATCCCAAAGCAGAGGTAAGGGAGGCTGGCAAATCATAAAGGAGCAGGAGCTGACAACATGCCTTGCAAAATAGCTGTGGCAAAACCAGCCCTAGACTTAGAGTAGAGAGGAAGGTGATAATGCTTAGAGAAAGTATGCACTGAACTCCAAGTAGCTGCCTCCAAAATATCCTTAGTTGCCACCCCCGTTAGAAATGCTGTTGAAGTGGCAGTAGCCCTAGTGGAATGAGGCCTAATCCCAGCTGGAATCTCCTTGCCATGATGGGAATAACAAAATGCAATGCAAAACCCAATCCACCTAGAAATAGTTTGTTTTGACACAGGCTTGCCCTGCGAACTCAAAGCAAAAGAAACAAACAACTGCTGAGACTGCCTAAAATCCTTAGTCCTGCTTAAATAATAACGCAATTGCCTGTGTACATCTAAAGTGTGCAAAATCTTTTCGCCTTTATTTTGGGGTTCTGCATAAAAAGTAGGCAAATGAATAGTTTGGTTTAAAGCCACACTAGAAACCACCTTAGGCATAAAGGAAGGATTAGTACGTAATGATACCCTGTCCTTATGGAAAATCAAAAAGGGCTCTACTGCCATAAGGGCCTGCAACTCAGACACCCTTCTTGCAGAAGTAATAGCCAACAGAAAAGCAGTCTTCCATGACAAGTATTTCAATTCAGCAGTAGCCGCAGGCTCAAAAGGTTGTAGAGTAAGTTTTTCCAACACAAAATTGAGATCCCAAGCAGAAGTAGGAGCTCTACGTGGGGGTCTTATATTCTTTGCCCCTCTGAGAAACTGCTTGAACAAAGGATGCGAAAACAATGGTGGGTCACAATCATAGTGAGCTGAAATTGCTGCAGCATGAATCTTGATGGAAGAGAAGGACAAACCTTTGTCCAATAACTCAGTAAGATATTGAAGAGCCACACTCAAATTAGGCTACGAAATCTCTAAATTCTTTGCTGTACTCCAAAATAAAAATCTCTTCCATTTTTCTGCGTACACTTTCCTTGTACTAGGTCTTCTAGCTTCCATAATCACATTTAAAACTTGTTGAGGAAGTTGAGACCTGCTGTGTGTCAACATAGAATATGCCAGGCTGTTAGATGAAGAGAGTGAAGCTTGACATTGAGGAGATGACCGTCCTTCTGAGACAACAGATGTGGAATCAAAGGTAAAGGCCATGGAGGCTTCCTTACCAGACTCCTTAGTAGTGGATACCAGTGTTGCGAGGCCAATCTGGAGCTATTAAAATCATCCTTGGCTTGTCTTGTCTGACCTTTAAGAGCACCTTTGGAAGAAGAGGCAGAGGTGGAAAGGCATACACATGAAGATTTTTCCAACTGAAAGACAGAGCATCCACTTTCCAAGCTGTGTGATGAAACCCCTTTGTGCAAAACTTTGGCAGCTGGTGGTTTAGTGGAGAAGCGAACAGATCTATGTCTGGAGTTCCCCATGACACTGTCAATTTCTGAAATACATGAAGATCCAGTTTCCACTCGTGGGGATCCATGATTTGTCTGCTTAACACATCTGCTAAGGAGTTCTGTGCTCCCGGCAGAAACCTTGCCTGAAGAGTTAGTTGCAAGCTGAGCGCAGTCTCCCATAAGATCATTGCTTGCCTGCATAGAGGATAAGAATGTGTTCCCCTTGTTTGTTGATGTACCACATGACAGTTGTGTTGTCTGTTAGAATCAACACCTGCCCTGGAAGAAGTAACTCCTTGAAAGCCATTAATGCAAACTGGACTGCTAACATCTCCTTCATGTTGATATGTAGATGCTGTAGTCTGGCAGGCCACTTGTCTTGTATCCACTTTCCATTCAGATGAGCTCCCCAAGCAATGTCCGAGGCATCTGTCGTTAAAATCTGACTCGCCTCTGGCGGGTCACAGAGAGTCCCTTGTTTAGGTGACATTCCTGAGCCCACCACAAAAATTCTTTTTGAAGGCAAGGTATTATTTGAATGACAGTGTCCAAATCCTGGCAGTGCTGTGTCCATACATTTTGAGATACCATTGCAGCTTCCTCATATGCAGTTTGGCATTGGGAAGCACCAGAATACAAGATGCCATGAACCCTAATGCTTGAAGGACTGTCCTTGCAGTCAGCACGGACTGATGAGATAGTTGATGGAAGTAAAGGGATAGACTCTTTTGTTTGTCCGGGGTTAAAAAGGCCATCTGGGCTGCTGTATTCAGTCTCACACCCAGAAAGCACATGTCTGGAGAGGGTACTAGACTGGACTTTATTTCGTTCACAGAATACCCTAGGCATCTTAGCACTGCTATAACATATTCCAGATGCTGTAGAAGTTCTTCCTTTTCTTGAGCCAGAATCAGGCAGTCGTCCAAGTAAGAATAGATTTGAATTCCTTTTAGCCTGAAGTAAGCTATCACTGGAGCCAGAACCTTTGTGAATACTCTGGGCGCAGTAGATAAGCCAAAGGGCAATGCAGAGAACTGATAATGAGAATTTCCAGCTCGAAAACGCAGATACTTCCTGCAACTTATTCTTATAGGCACATGAAGGTAAGCTTCCTTGAGATCTAAAGTTACCATCCAGTGATCTTTGCCCAGCAGAGGTAAAAGCTGTAACGTCAACATCTTGAACTTGGGAATGTCCAGATAAGTGTTGAGGATAGATAAATCCAAAATTGGTCTCCACGTGTTCCCCTTCTTTGGTACTAGGAACAGGCGAGAATAAAATCCTAGGCCCCTTTCTGATACAGGGACTGGCTGAATGGCCCCTATTTGGAGCAACAGAGAAATTTGCTTGTGAGCCTCTTTCCTTTGTGGAGGAGGAACGTCTGGCATGCCTTTGAAAGTGGGTAATGTATGGAAATAAAACCTGTAACCGTGGTGAATGATATCCAACACCCATCTGTCTTGAGTAATTAAATCCCAATTTTCTTTGAAAAGAGACAGTCTTCCTCCCAGAGGAGCTGCCAGGCGCATGTGCGCAGTCCGAGATCAAAACGCATGGATGCGGTGATGTTTATACTCCTGATGTGGGCTTTCCAAGAGCCCTAAGAGACACAGGCGGTGTCTTCGATCACAATCCACCACCTTTTGTTAGTGTTAACATCGCTTGGCGTGGTAGGACTGATAGCATAACGGCACTGGACTTAGTGCATAATGGAGCGACCATTTACTGCGCGAACAGCATGACACCATCACTGAACAGGATTGTACTTTTGATTTTAGTTTATGTAAACTGCGAGCGGATAAACAGCACAAGGGTGCTCGTCCTAAGGAGAATATTTTTGTGAAAAAATACACCAGTAATAGAATAAACAACACACCAAAGAAAAAAGGTACTGTTACAGACAATTTTGTACAGGCTATTTCTAGCCCACTTAAAAGCCACTTTCATGTTAAATCTGTTGATTATGTATACCATGCAAACAGTAAGAAATGTAATGGCAGGAAGTGTACGAATGACAATCTTTTTGAACAATTTTTAACTGATAGCCATGATTTTTTTAATACTGACATGGAAAATGTTAAAGGTAGATGTTCTAATACAGAGGTTTTATATACTTCATTGAAGAAACTTATTTTTGATTTTGGTAAAAAATTAGTGGCTTATAAAAATACCAAAATCGATTGTAATTTTTTATCTAATTGTTTAAAGCATAAAATAGTACCGAAAGGTCTAAGATTTTTTAAACTACCTTTGGGTATCAAATATACAACTGATGTTAAGGATTTTAATGAACTATTTGATGGATTCGGTTATGATTACATGAAATTATTAATTAAGTACCAAGATGGTAAATTAATTAAGTTATCAGATGAACTGGAACATATGAATCGCACTATCACCCAACATCAGGACTATGAGTGTTGGAAAGAGCTGTATATGAAACAGTATCATTATGCTGAAAATAATGTACATAGTATAGTGGAGAGGAAAAATAGGAAAATGACACGTGACATAGAAGCATACAAAAATGATAGAGCCTATATTTGGCCAAGCTATAAGGTTATAGAAGCATATAATAATCACCCAAGAGGAAACAGGCTAAGAACTCTTTTAGGGAGGAAAATTTTCAGGGTGGAAGATTCCATCCAGCATGGAACACACAAAAACAATGGTACAGAAAGTGAATCCGTTAGTCAGTAATATACCAGCTATCCCTCTCAACTATATACCCGATTTCAACATAGGAGATAATGGTAACAATAATGATGTCATAGATGGTATAAACCTGAGTGTGGATACAGAGATTAATAAAGGCACAAAGACCTGAAATTATATTATTTGAAGGTTTAAAGTTTTCAATTATACTGACATTAGAGATATAGATACTGCTTGGGCCAAATTGTTAAGTAAAGGGATGAAGTTTATACCCATGACAGGATGGGACCTGGTGGATAATATCAAGGAGGTCAAAATGTACTGTAGGAAGCTGAATTTAGCCGTGCAATTTGATAAAGTCAGCAGAGATGACAAAAATATAAACAAGGGTACCATTAAAGGGGTAAAAAGATAGCTGGTACAGACCTTTGTGTGAAGAGTACCTACATACCTATCACCAATCCACACATCCACAATTTTGAACAATTGGTATGTAATGACATTTATTGGATACACAATAAAATGAAAATTCATGGACATGGCACTGTTGATAATCTGACTTCAAAAGAAAGAAAAAAGTCTACAAGATATATTGAATAATAAAGAAATTAGGGTGATGAAACCCGATAAAGGAGGTGGAGCCGTAATATATTATACGAATGAATACTATCAGGAACTACATGAGATTTTATACAATACAGGGAATTATGAAAACATCTCATTGAATCAAATTAATATAGGACATAAGCGTATTGATCTCATTATAGAAGAATATCTTATTGATAACAGAATATCTAATGACACCTATTCCTTTTTTGAAAGCGGATTATCGGTGCTGGCTAAACTGGTTGGAATACCTAAGGTGCATAAATCTATTGAACATCCACCTTTTCGTCCGATTGTCTCGGGATCCAGGTCTAAAACCTTTAATATAGGAAAATTGATAGATAGCTCAAGAAAGTGTATGACAATATTCCCCATATTATGAAAGATTCGTGGAGATTTCTGGGGGAAATAACTAATGATAAATGGAATCGAACTTAATATTTTTGACTGTAGGCGTCATTGATCTTTTTCCAGCATACCTAAGGATGGGGGCCTGGAATGTTTTGAGAGAAGTTTGAAGAAATATAGCGATTTTTCATGGGAAAAAGTATGCCTTATCTGTGACATGATGTCACTAGTACTAGATTATAATTGTATTTCATGCCAAGGGGAGTTTTTCAGACAGATTAAGGGAGTAGCTATGGGAGCAGCGTGTGCTCCCATTTTTGCTAATTTAGTGATGGCGGATTGGGAATCCGAATATGTGTTCAAAAGTGAATTTTTTCAAGACATAGTTTTATATGTTAGATATTTGGATGACATCTTTATTTTGTGGAAAGCATCAGTGGAAAGACTACATAAATATATGCAGTACATCAATAACACAGTAGATTTCTTAAAATTTACTCATAATTATAGTAAAAATGAAATTTCATATTTAGATGTATTATTGCGTCAGGATTCAAGTGGATTTACATCTAGGATCTACAGGAAACCCACATTCTCGAATGATTATGTCCATTTCAGTAGTAACCATCCCCCTTATATTTTCAAAAATGTCATCAAAGGACAATGCATACGTGCAGCGAGAATGTCATCCAATAAGCATATCTTGGAACTTGAATTAAATGTTATCAAGGACATGTTCACTAGTAGAGCATATCCAAATAAAATGGTTATGGATGTAATTAATTATGTATATAATGAATGGGGAATCAAGTACAAACCCTTGCTGGGTTGTTATAGAATGGAGCAACAGATATGTTGTGACAATGACACATCTGGAAGGGTGTGTATACTCACCTATACACCCAATACTTACATGATTAAGGAAATTCTAGAAAGATACTGGAACACTTTAACCATCATGGATTTGGATGGTATACTAGGAACCAAACCCAGATGTGTTTTCAAGACAGCCCCTAATATGAAGTTGTTATTAGTGAAAGCCAGCCACAATAAACAAGTTCATAATATATATAAAGGTACATCCAAATGTGGAAGATGCCGGCAATGTAAATATATCAATTCAACCAAGATTATTAAACTGGATGATATATGTCATACTACCATCAAATGTAGGACAGGTAATTGTTATACCAAGCAGGTGGTTTCTATCGCTGTATGTACAAAATGCAATGCACATTATATAGGGAAGACAGAAAGGCAGCTGAAAAAACGCATTTATGAACACATACAAGATAGGCAAATGTGACACCAAAAATGCGTTATATAGACACATAGCAGAGAAGGGTGAAGAGCACAACTTTGTTTTTTCTATTATTGATCAAGTAATTGATACACCCTTCGGAGGTAATTGGAAAATGAAATTGGCCCAATTGGAGAGTAAATGGCAAATCTTAACTGATTCCACGAGACCGCCTGGCTTAAATGAGTTTATAAGTATCAAACCTTTTTTAGCTTTAGCCTCATAATTGTTTGTATATACTCCCCTGTCAGCCCACACTTATATACTTAGTTTACATTATTTAATTAATAGATATGTGGCCTTACATTATATTCATGACCATACTCATATCCATCTATTATTTAGATATACTAGATTTGAGTGGTTAGGATGAGTTAGTTACACAGTGCACCTACAAATATTTTATTGTGTATATGCATATATTTTAAATGTACAAATGGTTGTTATACTGAGTTATTGATTTTACATTTATATAGTTAGTATTTTTATTTATGTCTATCTAACGTTTATGTATTTCATAGGTGAAATAGTTTATAGGCTGTTATACAGATGTAAGTATAAGAAGTCTTGTCTCTAATTTTTTTGGCGGACTTTTTTCCATTAATTATACTATTAAGCAATTAACTGATGTGTATAAATGTGTAAGGATTTTAGTAGTCTTTTGTTCTGAGGAAGACTGGTGCTCAGTCGAAAGCGCTAAACCTGGATGTGTTATTGTTCTACAATAAATTGTGTTTTCATCTTGGTATATCCTTGTTGGACGAGCAGTCATTTATCCTGTCTCAGCTTATCTCTACTGTTCCACTATTAACAAAAGAACACATGGTACAGTGATGGCAAGGAAAAGTCCCCAACCTACCAATAGCCAAGCAACTAGCTCATTTTCCAATTGATTTGGTAGATTTGTAACAGGAGCATTCTGTTCAGAGATCTCTCATTCTTAAAAGTAAATTATGGAGCTTTACTCAATATCTCTCTACATTTGATATCAGACTGTGGCACTCTCCAATGTTTTTTTAACAATGTCACAAATTACAGATGAATTGTTAGAAAAAGTAAGACACATTCTTGTCCTACTCAATGAATTCTTGGTCTTATTATTAACGGACTCTATATCAGAGTGTAAATAGGACCTAGAACGGGTGTCACAAAACGAGACAACCTCATTCTGTACCTCAGATACATCATCCTGCTGGTAGCCTCTCACTCTCAAATTACTTGATACCATTTCAAAAGACTCATACATGTGACTATCTTTAGTATGCAATCGGGCAGACCTATAAAATTGTCCCTTTAGTACATTTCTCTTTACAAACTTTGGATACATACTTCTAGCATGTAGTATATTAGTTCTACAGGATTTGTTATACATCTGTGTTTCTATCCCATCAGGGGCCAGAAAAACTTGCACATCTAAGAAGGAAACCATTTCATCAGATGAGTTAAAAGTAAATCTTAAAAAATTCGTGCTGGCATTAAGATATTCTACAAATTCACAGAGAACAATAATCATTCCCCCAAACAAAAAAACATATTGTCCACAAAACGACCGTTTTCGATGTTTTGGCCCCTCCGTTATAACCGCCCCCACGAGGAACCTTCCAGAGCAGTGCCCTGGAGAGAGAACTGAGACTTCCTGAAGAACAGACACTTACCCCCCCCCCGTCTGATTCCTGGCGAAGAATCACTTGGAGGTTGAAAAATTAACTCTGACAGTGGACAGAGTCTTCCTCTCTTGTTCGCTCCTCATCAACACAACTTTTAACCTTGGGTCCAAATAAGAAGGACCCATCAAAAGGGGCACTAATGGAGTCTTTGAAGCAGTCCAAAAAGTTGCACAACCGCATCCAGGAATGGCATATCACTGCAGTCCCAGAACTTGCAACTCTGAATGCTCCATCAACCACATTAGAGAGAAGTCTCATTGAAACACTTTTGATGAAAGTCAGGGAGGACAACCGAGTCTCCAGCGTCTTATGGATACCTAGAGATTGTTGTGTCTTGAAGGGGTATGACACTTCAGAAACATGGCCTTGCTGAAGTCTTGTAAAGTGCAATAAGTAATTAAGAGGCCTCAAAGCAAAGGTGGATGAGGCATAGTATCACTTCCTTAATCAATCTCCCAAGATTTCTTGTTTGGTGAGAGTGAATCGAGGAGCTCTCCTCAGAAATCTCCCTTTTGGTAGCTGCCCCCACTACAGTCTCACTTATGGGTCCTTGCTCCAATGAGGCTTGTCTTTGGTTGGGGGGGCAAGAACTTTGTACAGCTTCCTAGGAATAGGTTCTACTGTGTTGGTTTCCTCCACCCCCTCCTGGATACCAGGTCTATAAGAGCAAGCAGAGGGGGAACCATCCAAGGTGTGGATGGGTCTAAGCTAAAGGCATCCAGAAAAACTGACTCCTCTGGAGACAGGGCTTTGGTGGTCTACCCCCAGTGGTGGTGAAGCAGCTCCAGCAAACTGCTAAAGGAGGTGTGTCATCACGTGGAGACTTTGGGGAACCTTCTCCTTCCTCAAGGTCCGTATCTCCAGTGAATCCAAGTGCATTCTCTTGCACACTATCTCTTTCCCAAAATCTTCTGCTCTGACAAAGCTGGGGAAGACTGGTGTAGCCCCTACAAAGGGATAGCCTGGAGGCTGGTTGGCACAAGCTGTCCTGGAGCAGCCTGATGACAGGCCAAAGGGGACAGAGGAAAACTGGGAGGGGGTGTCAGTTGGAGACATCTGACCCTTCTCTCTAGAAGGGAACATTCTGAGGCAAAAGCAAGCCTTTCAGATTAGAGGGTTCCAGAACTTGAGGGTACTGAAGACAACCCCAAACTCATGGGGACAAAGCCTAGACCCGACTCTGAAATCTAAGCCAAGCTGTCTACAGCTGAAACTTCAAGAGAGAATGATGATCCCAAAGCAGGAACCATCAACCCTGACATTCCAACTTCGAAGCCATGGCACCAAGGTGCCAACGGCCATGACCAAGTCAGGGTCAAGGCTATCAAGGAACAAGTCAGAGAAAGGACTGCCAGGATGTCGTATCGGATCCAGAGGATGGAAAATCAACTGGCCCCAAAGACCTTGGATCTGAAGGGGCTGAAGGAGAAAATCTGAAAGATACAGCCAAGGGTCCCAGTGTTAAAACTGGACCCAAGGGTATAAGCCCTAATTGCATCTGTGCCTGCAAAAATGACCGCATCAGCTGCCCCAGATCAGACTGTTCGATGCTGCTCACCGACCTCAAAAAATGGACTGACAAGGCCACCGAGGATGCCTTCAAGACTCTATGTGAAGAGGATCCTGCATTTGAGCTGGGGAAGGTCTGAATCAGGATGGAAATGGGGAGGACTCTGGTGAGTGAAGAAGAGGAGTACAAGGGGAAAAAGGGAGAAAATACCCTGCCTGAATGCATCTCTGACTAAGAAGGGGCCTGGAATGCTCGGAGTCAGACATGTAATTTTTTCTTATTTTCACAGCCAAAGGCGATCGGGCTCTGAGATAATGGAGCCACAGTCAGTGCCAATGCTACTGCGAAGGCCAAAAGACAAGGGACCTTCAGACCAGTAGCGCCCAGTGAAGCTATTCCACAGGTGGAGACTGAAGAAGCCCTCTTGCTCTCCCAATTGGAATGCACAGAGTCTCTCGGCCGAGGCTTCTTGGACCTAGTCTTGGAATCCATGGGAGAAGCCTTAGAAGCAAAAACAGAACTGCAAGAGATGGAGGACAAAAAACCTTTTAACACGAGCTTGGCCTTGTACTCGTTAATAGCAAGCAGATGGAGTAACTGGTGTCCAAATGTTCCAGGTCAAGACAAAACTAGAAGTTATGTACTTACCATAACGTTCCATCTGAGGAGGTGGATTCATTTGTCTGCAACCTGTGGGTATGGATCCGATATCGGATCCGAACCGGCATGGTTTATCCAGCTATGGATCCGAGCTCCTAGCTCCTCCCCTCACCCATAATGCCCTGCTCTCCCTACATGACCTCAGATCGAGTTTGCCCTGCACCAACTACCCTAACCAAAGGGTAACACACCCTATGCAGGAAACTGACAAGGCCAGGGGGATAGGAGGGCGGGATGGTTGCAGACAAATGAATCCACCTACTCAGATGGAACGTTATGGTAAGTACATAACTTCTAGATCTGAAGTAGGAGAATTCATTGTCAGCAACCTGTGGGACAGAGTCCCCAGCTACCTGGATCTTGGGTGGCCATCATGGAAGGATATTCGAGCACCCATGAGCCAAAGGATGCTCTACCTCTAGAAGTGGCGTCCAGCTTGTAATGAGTAATAAAGGTATGAGATGAAGCCCAAGTGGCTGCTGAACAAATGTCATCCAGAGGCAGCTAGACTTAAAGGCCGCTGAAGTAGAGACAGACCCGGGTCGAATGAGCATGGACTCCCTCGGTCGGGCCTCCCAGAGGCTTGGTACGCCAACAGAATACACTGAGAAATCCAGTGTGACAAAGAAACTTTGGAAATTGGTTTACCCAGATTGAATTTGGCAAAATAAATGAACAACTGGTCTGATTGCCTATGACCAGCTGTCCTATGAAGGTAAAAACGAAGCTGCCTGTGAACATTCAAGGAATGCAGCCTGTATTCGCCTTTGTTTTGATACTTAGGAAAGAAAACAGGGAGTTTGATGGACTGATTAATGTTAGCTTCCAAAGCTACTTTAGGAAGAAAGGAGGGATTGATCCTGAGGTACACCCGGTCCGGATGAAAAATCAAATAAGGCGGTTTCATGGACAGGGCCTGAAGCTCTCTTAGCCGAAGTAATGGCTACCAAAAAGGCAGTCTTTAAGGACAAGTATTTAAGATAGACTGTGGCCGCAGGTTCAAAGGGGGGAGTGGTCAAGGCCTGAAGTACCAAGGAAAGATCCCATGGGGGAACCGTTTCTTTGACAGGGGGTCTGAGCAAAAGGGTGCCTTTTAGGAAGGTTTTGCATAACTTAGCCAACATAAGAGACCCTGAATCGTGTCCAACATGGTAATGAGATATGGCCGCCAGCTGAACTTTGACCGTGGAACTACTGGCGCCATCATTAAAGAGAGTAGCAAGGAAATCTAGAACCAAAGGAAGGGGAACAGTGAAAGGATCTAGGCCTTGCCGCTCTGCCCAAATGGAGAAACGCTTCCAATTACTGCGGTAAATTTTTCTGGTAGAGGGCTTGTGGGCCGCTACTAGAATGGCCTTAACTGGGGACGAGATACCAGGAGTCCTGATTAGGAGTGGAACTGGAGCAGCCAAGCAGTCAACTTCAAGTTGTCCAGGTTCGGAGTTGGCAGGTTCGACAGGTGTGATATCAGATCTGGAATGGGATCTGGAATCCAAGGTGAATTCACTGAATGAGACCTTAGGTAAGGGAACCAGATCTGCCGAGGCCAGAACGGGGCAATGAGGATCATTCTGCACCCCAACCAAGAGGCTTTCTGAAGTACTTGTAGCATCAGAGGTAGAGGGGGGTATGCGTAAAGAAGACCGGGAGGCCAAGCATGCACCAGAGCATCTCTGGGAAAATCCCCTGGAGGGGGGATTAGAGCGAAAAAACTGTCGCACTTGGCGTTTAAAGGAGAAGCAAAGAGATTGCAACAGGGAGTCCCCCACTGTGCGAAGATACATTTCGCTACTTGAGAATTGAGAGACCACTCGTACGGGGAGAGAATGGTGTGACTGAGCTTGTCCGCTAGGATGTTGGTCCGACCCGGAATATGCGTTGCGATGAGAAAGCGGTTGGTGGAGATCGCCCATTCCCACACTCTCATGGCTTCTCGACATAAAGGGTAAGACCTGGTTCCCCCCTGTTTGTTGATGTACCAGACCACCGACATGTTGTCTGATTGAATCGCAATTGTTCCCAGGGGAAGGAGGGCCTGAAGTGCTTGCAACGCCAATAGCACCGCCCTCATTTCCAGAACATTGATATGCAGGGAGGTCTCTGAATCGCTCCACGTGCCTTGGACCATGCGGCCCGCAAAATGCCCCCCCCACCCGAGGTGGGAAGCGTCTGTGGCCACCGTGGCGAGAGGGGGAGATGCACAAAAGGGGCGGCCCCTGTGGAGGTCCGGAGAATGGAGCCACCACAAGAGAGACCGCTTGCAAGCCTTGCTGATTGCAATGGGATGATACAGGGGGAGGGAGAGAAATGACCATTGCACCTGAAGTGTCCATTGAAGCACCCGCATGTTCAAGCGGGCGTACGGAAGAAGAGTAATCGCTGCAGCTATAGACCCTAGCGCCCTCTGGATCAATTCCGCAGGTGTTGAGCTGAAGTGAAGGATGGCCCGCACCTGGAGTCGCAGATTCCGAACCCTGTCGGTTGTGAGAAAGGCTCTTAAATTTCTCATGTCTAACCTGGCTCCTATAAATTCTATTGTTCGAGTAGGGACCAGGTTGGACTTTTCTATGTTTACCGTGATGCCTAGCTTTGGAGCTAGACGAAGGAAAGAGTCTCTTGCCAAAGAGAGTAGATGCCTTTTTGGGGTGGTGAGAAGCCAGTCGTCTAGGTACGGAAAGACCTGCACCCCCTGAAGCCTCAGGTGGGCCGCAACCACTGCTAAAACTTTGGTGAACACCCTGGGGGCTGTGGTGAGACCAAAGGGAAGGACCCTGAACTGGAAGTGACTGGCTCCCAGCCGGAAGCGAAGAAACCTCCTGGATCGTCTGTCCATCAGAATGTGGTAGTACGCGTCCTTGAGGTCTATAGAGCACATCCAGTGATTCTCCCCTAGAAGGGGAGGATGGACTGCAAAGTGACCATCCGGAACTTCTCTTTGGGAACTGACAGGTTCAACAGGGACAGGTCTAGAATGGGTCTTAGGTCCCCCGTCTTTTTTGGCAGTAAAAAGAACCTTGAGTAGAACCCTGATCCGATCTGGTCTGGGGGGACGGGCTGGATGGCTCTTTCTCAGCAGATGGCCAATTTCTGCTGAAGCGGCCTCCCTCTGATCGGATGGAACATCGGGGAGGATTTTCAACTTTGGGACATGAAGAAAGGGGATCTTGTAACCTCTGGATATAATCCGGAGTACCCAGTGGTCCGATGTAATGGACTCCCATGCCGCTAGGTGCTCCGAGAAACATCCCCATACTGCCTCCAGAGTGGAGCAGTCGGGCAACCCCTCAAGGTTGCTGCGTGGGCCGTTCAGAGAAAGGTTCCCTGGACCCAAAGTTCCTGGGAGCCCCCCTGCCCCTAGGGCGGCATCCTCCCTGTCCTCCTCTGCCGCGGAAGGACTGGTTGTCCGGAGCGGGTTGGGAATGCTGCGACTTCCGGAACCACATCTTCTTCTGGCCCTTTTGGTTCCTAGAGTAGGACCTCTGGGGCACAGAGAAGCTGACTCCGACGGCAGACAGCGTCTTCCCGTCCTTCTCGCTCTGAACCAAGGTGTCGCGAACCGTCTTGCCAAAAAGGGCAGAACCGTCAAAGGGGGCATTCGCGAATGACACCTTGAAGGGCTCCTTAAAATCACAGTGGCAGAGCCAGGCCTGCCGTCTTGTGACTAGGCCCGCTCCCGCAGCTCTAGCGGCTCCCTCGGTAGCGTGGGAAAGTAACCGCATAGAGGTATTAGTCACAGAATGAAGAGTGGCCATACGGGTGGAGTGCATAAGTTTGTCCTCTTCCGACATGGACTCTGGGGGGGATGCAGCGTATTCCTTGACAAGATTGCGCTGCATCCTAATGACGTGTGCCAAATAGTTGAGCGCCCTCACTGAGAAGGTCGCTGAACTAAAGATTTGCTTCCCCAAACGATCCATCATCCGAGACTCCTTGCTCAGGGGATGGACTGAGGGACTCCCCTGGGTGAGTTCCCTCTTAGTGGCTGCTGCCGACAACATGGCATCTACCGGGGGTCCCTTGCTCCAGTGGGCACAGTCAGCAGGGGGGCTAAGGATCCTGTCAGGCCTCTTAGAGATTGGCTCCACGGTGTCCGGGTCCCTCCATGCCCTGGTGGTAATAAGGTCCACCAGGGGGTCGGCAGGAGGGGACACCCAAGAGGTAGACGGGCCCGCTTCAAATGCCTCCAAGAACACTGACTCGTCCGAGGAAGACTTTGGGGCAGACCACCCACCTCTAATCCGTAACATTTCCATGATGTCTCCAAAGGAGACATCCTCAGGGGGTGATCTTGGGGAGCCTTCCCCTTCCTCCAAGTCAGTGTCTTCGGTCAAAGACTCAGGGGAGTCTATGTGCCTCCTCTTACACGAATGTTTGCCAACTGCTTCCTCGGGGGGGCTGTCCGAGGAGCCCTCACCAGCAATGTCCAGAACCACAGTAACTGCTTGGGGCAGTGAAGCGGGCTGTCCCAGTGGCCGGGTGATGGAAGCCTGGCCCAGAGCAGATGGAGTGCGGGACGGAGCCGAAGCAAGGGCCAGGGGTCCGGATGCCCTCAACAGAGCCCTCTCCACTACATCAAAAGCCGAGGGGGAGCCAGCCTCGACAATAGGATCCGAAAGTCGGCTCCCCCTCGGATCTGATGAGCGGATCGGAGCCGGCGCAGAGCCCCTCGGATCAGAGGGACCAGTGTGCTCAGACAAGGACGGCGCCGAAGGCACACCGAGTCCCTCGGATCTGAAGCTCGGGCCAAGGCTCCAAGAGGTCGGATCCGACAGACTTGAGGGCAGGGTCGGATCCGAAGTACCCAGTACTGTCGGCGCCGACCCACCCCCGGCTCCGAGGCTGCCCGGCTCCAAGCGCTCGAACCCGGGTGGGGGGGCGGAGAAGGAGCAATGGGGTTAAAAGGGGTCGAGCTCCCCAGTGGGGAGGCAAGAGCACTCCCATCTGCATCTGGGCCTGGATGAACCTTCGCATCATCCGGTCCAGATCAGCGTCGGAGAGGCTGTAAGTAGACCTCGGCAGGAGGCTACGAGGTAGGCCTTGAATGCCGCCTCGATAGCCTCGAAGGAGGTCGTGTCTCCTCATCCTCAGGCTCGGTGAAAGCACGGGGACCGGGCGAGGGGGAGAGCCAGCAGCCAGAGAGGACGGAGGAGAAGCCCGCTTAGCTGGCGGGGCCGAAACGGAGGTCTCTGCCCGCCGCTTGTGGTGCTTCTCTCTCCGGTCCTTTTTCCTGGCTTCCCTCTCCTCCGACCCTTTGGCGGGAGTTTGAATCCCGGGTGGAGGAGGGGGAGCAGGCAAAGCAGGGACTGCCGAAGCAGTGACCACCAAGGGGGCGGGGGCCAAAGTCGAGTCTGGGGGCAAGAGTCCCGCCAAGACCAGCTTCGACCTCCGCTCCTTCAATGCCCTGGGGTTGAACCCTGCACAAATTGAACACCCTGAAGTGAGGTGTTCAACCCCAAGGCATCGAACGCACCGAGTGTGGCCATCAGCAGGGGAAAGCTTATGGCCACACTCGGGCTACTGAGAAAACAGCCTTTGGGGCCTCAGACATAACTATTTTTTTTTTTTTTTTTTTTTTTTTTTAAAAATAGTAACAATAAAAATAAACTAAACACTCACACAAAGGCCCCAAAAAAACACACACACACACACACACCAACTACGAACCAGTGAGGGGAGGGTAAAAACTAGATTAAATTAAACCAAAAAAGATATAAATAAAAGGGAAACCTACAACTTTCACACAACTAAGAAGTTTTGAAAAGTTTTGAAAAGTTTTAAAACCCTTAAATAAGACTTGGCTTTAGGAGCTCTGACTACCCAGCCTTCACCATGCGCGGCAAACTAGATCTGAGGTCATGTAGGGAGAGCAAGGCATTATGGGTGAGGGGAGGAGCTAGGAGCTCGGATCCATAGCTGGATAAACCATGCCGGTTCGGATCCGATATCGGATCCTTACCCACAGGTTGCTGACAAATGAATTCTCCTACTTCAGATCACATGTTTAAATTGTGCATCCTGGGATGGCAGTTTCTGCTCTTATGGGATGCTCTTTTTAAACCCTTTGTCCATCCTATCACAAAAACATACACACTTAGTAGTTAAGACAGAAAAACTAAAGGGGAAAAGGAAGGAAGAAAATATCTGTTACCTAACGTAATAAGCTATACCTAAAACAAAAAAAGGCTAACCACTATCCTAAGTGGTAAGGAAAGAAAGAACATCAATCCTACACAAGTCTCTCAACAAAAATCAAATTACCAAGCAGAATTTAAGACCGAGCTGCAAACCACAAATGGTGCAAACTTCATCTAGAGAGATGATGGAAGAGCGGCGAGTTATGGGTAAGGGAGGTGGAGCCATGACAGGCTAAAGACTTTAGAATTGGCCGGTGTCAGATCTGAAGTCACACAGGTTAAATTCAGATGGAGCAGACAACATCCGATCACGTTTTCTTCAGGTAAACAGATTTAGAGAAAGGTTTTCCCCAACAAGGGACTTAATTGAGCAGAACTAAAGGATTGTTAGCCAGTTCACAATGGGGTCTGCCAATTCGTGCTTTTTAGTGGCAAAAATTCTATGAGGATATTCACACACTGTCTTCTTATGGAGTGCCTCCTACGTACCTGACAGTGTGTGTGGAAGACACCCTTAAGCTTTGAAAGCTGGATGGTCACCAGGGGTAGGACTGAAATAGTTTAGGCTACTGCAACAGTGATCTGTATACTGAGTATCCAACATTGCCCCTGAACCCTATAAAATATATTAGCTTTATCTGGAGAAGCTGACTAACAATCAGGCTAAAGAGACAGCTCTGTAACTACATCTTCGTAGAAAATCTTAACTGTAGGAATAACAAAAGGTTTGGCCGCCAAAAGCTTTGGTTGCTTAACTTACCTTATGTTATGAAAGGATACATCAGAAAAACAACTTCCTTCACAAAATTCAGTGGGTTCCAAAAACACCTTCTGGGAGGGAATATGAAAAGAATATACCAACATACCAAACATCCATATCAAAGCTGACAGGGGATTCCAGTCCGGTTAATAAAAAACAATAATGATGACTCCTTATAAATCTCAGAAGGGGGATGGGAATAGGGAGAGCTTTTGCTAAAAGAGAAACTGATAAAACTTTCAGTAGCATCAAAAACATTTGCTAACAGTTACCTTAAACTGAACAACTTTTATACAAATTAGTTTAAAATCAAACATAACACGCATTCCTTCTGTAATAATGGTTTTGGTATCACAAATCCACTCCAATGTCATGTATTCACAGAAACACAGGAATCCTCAAACTTTCTCTGGATGAGAACCAAGCCAGAAATGTGACTGGCACCAAGGGTGAGGGGTATGGGTACACACTTCAAACCCAGGAATAGATTTCATGGTAAACCTATCACAGACTCCAAGTCTGTTAAACCCTCAGTCACCTGTAATACCTCTTGCATTTTCTTCAATTCTGAGAGGATTTCTGATCTCTGTGGACAAAGGAAGTAGGCTTAGCAGGGCAGCATCTTTGATACCAAGGCACTTGGGTGAGAAACCTGTTTAAAGTTATCCATCAATATGCCCTTCTCTTGCAAAGCCTTGCAAAAGTCTGCTGCAGAGCATCCAAATAAAAGATCCATGTTAAGAGAAGAATCCAGGAGCTGGACCATTAAATCTTAGGGAAAGCTTCAAAATGATGCATCATTTGTCTCATCACCATGCTCCCTTGCAAAGATATGGGCATAATGAGAAATATTGGAAATGTATAATTTTCATAATCCTGCAAGACTAAAACTGTGATATATGTACATGTGCACAGCACACAGACCGTTCTTTTACCATGTCGTAAGGAGTAACACTGTCTTCAAAATGAGGTATTACTTGGCACACTGACACATTCCCTTGCAAAGATATTTACTTAAATATGAAACAAATCATAATTTCCATAACCTAAGTCCAAAACAAACTTTGATATCTATACATGTGTACAAAATACAGGCACAAGTTCTTTTACCATGTTGGAACTATGAATTCTGTCTTCAAAATGAGGTATTACTTAGCACATTCAGATGCTCCCTTGCAAAGCTATTTACCAAATTATGAAAAAAATCATAATTTCCATAACCTAAGTCCGAAACAAACTGATATCTGTACATGTGTACAACATATGGCCCCAGTTCTTTTACCAAGTTGTAAGGAGTAACACTGTCTTCAAAATGAGGTATTACGTGGCACACTGACTTTTTTCCTTGCAAAGTTATTTACCAAAATATGAAAAAATCAATTTCCATAACCTAAGTCCAAAACAAACTGATATCTGTACATGTGTGCAACATATAAACATTTCTTTTACCATGTTGGAACTATTAATATTGTCTTCAAAATGAGGTATTACTTACCACATTGAGATGCTCCCTTGCAAAGTTACTTACCAAAATATGAAAAAATCATAATTTCCTAAACAAACTGATATCTGTACATATGTACAGCATTCAGACCCAGTTATTCTACCATGTAGACACATATCGCTGTAAATATATACATTCTTGGTGTAGCCAGCATACTGCTGAGTGGGTACATGTAAAGAGAAAAGCAAGGGAAGGACAGCCACTCCACTAACGAACCCAGGACAGGTATGGGACTTCAGTGGCACTCGAGAGCATCTGATGTGTCTGATACCTGTGCCGGCTACCCACTCAGACTGCTGATACCACTACCGTCTCACGACCTCCTTTAGTGTCAGCAGTCTGCCTTACCTCTGCCTTTTGTCTTTATATGTGTCCATTCAGCAATAGACATAAGGGATCAAGGATGGAAGTAGTGTAATATTTCCAGCCCTGACCTAAATACATTTACTGTACCAGACTGGAGGGAGAGTGAGAGGGCACATTACAAAAGAAAAAAATGTACCAAGACACACTTTTTTGCAGGTGGCCTTTCAGGGAGGGACAGAAGCCATCACAGTGGCACCCTTCAAACCATGCATAGCCAGGAAAGCAGTCCAGTGGGCCTGAGCTAAAGAGTCTCCAAGATCCCCACTGCCATCCAGGATACAGGAAATTACTGCATGGTATGATGTTCAATTGCAGTAGTTCACAAAAATGTGAAGCACATAACCAGAATGAGGACTTTACTGTGTATCAAACAAATTGTAAAAATGACTGAAGGAAACTGGTGGGGGGATGGGCTTGAAATGACTTCACACAGACAAAAACCCAAATCTGGTTTGTGCATTTATCAATGTGAAAATGACCTCTACTTATGTGTGACGGCTGCTGAGAGTTTTACCTGAAAAATGATAATGACTCAGCTCTATATTGTAACTGCATGTATTGTTAGTGTGATAATGACCTGCATTTCATTACTGCAAAGTTATGCATGCTCAGACACAGGTGATAATTGCTGCACATAAGCTGATGGGTAGGCATTCATTACATTGCCTTGGGCAGCTGTTATGCAAAACTGATCTTCTCTCTAGGAGAAGATCTGAGTAATTCAGGAAAAATAGTACAACATATCTATTACTGAGCCCCCCCCCCAACCTAAATTATACACAAGACTGACAAACCAAGGAATACTGGCCAAAATATATGGTAGCTCCACGTTGGTAGCATTCTGTAAGTAATAACCTTTATCTCACTCAAGCAACTACTGAGTAGAATCATTACAAGTAGAAATGGCAAACTTATCTGGTTCATCTGTGTAAGAATTAGTCCAAAAAGTAGTAAATCATGTTATCTCACCTAACCATCCTTGTGGTTACAATAAGACACAAGTAGAAAAGGGAGAAATATTGTCCAAAATATCTGGTTGAGCAATGGCAACAACCAACAATAAAATACTAAGCCTCTCATACCACCCTAGATATCTTTCAGTAGAAAGAAAGATTAAATCAGAAAATGCGTGCAGAACGTTTGGATACAATTATCAACACTGTTCCTGTTAGCCATCATTGGAAAGTTATTTCTTTCTACTACTATTTGAAATGGAGTGTTACAAAGGTATCACCCCATGTACGCAAAATGTAAATTAAATAACAATTATTAAACTCGGTCGGTAAGCTCAAGAAGTAAATATTACACCAGCCTGCTGACAATTACAAGTGTAGCCAATACTAGTCAGTGTCTGATCATAAAACAGTCTCATCCGAAGTACCAATTACATCAACCCCCCCACCCAGGAGAAAGCTAAAAAATGTCTTCAAAGCCATCCCCTCTGACGGCAAGGGCACCTATAATGGGATATACACCAATGCTCTGTATAAACATCTATGCAACTGTATTGCCTAAGTTGATAGGACCCAAAGCAACATCCTCTAGAAATAAACAGCCTGCATGGTGGACATCTGCCATAAACAGGTTATACAATAAGAAGAAAACACTTCTTTTAATAGTTATTTGTTTTGTGTTTGTGTATTTGTTTCTTTATACAACATTTAAATAAATACATTAAAAAATATCTTCCCATTTTCCTTCTAACCACCAAGATTATATCCAGATGACTGACTTGCTCTTACTCTCTAAAGAAAAGTAAACTGCTTTAAATTTTCTTAACTCAATCTCTAGATGTCCACCGACCCTAAATCTTCAATATATCTCCTATGCAATTCAATCACCCCAATCTGTTTACCTTTGAGTCTAACATCTTCTTTGCATCACTCCATGCCACCATGTTCCGGGAAGAGCTCGTGGATAATTAGCATTTGCCATTTCCCTACAGAAAAGCAGTCTCTGAATTGTACAGCTTCCCCTCTGTGGTAAGATTTTCCGAATCCCAGGGGCACCTTTATGTCAATTACCTTATGTATACATTGGATTACAATTATTCAGAAATGCCAGTGTATGCAACTTAATGATTTTTTTATGCAACTATCCTGATACATAATACAAGATACACAGGAAGCTAACAGTGAAGAAAGATTCACAAACAAATTGGGCATTGAATGAGGCAAAATTGCACAGAGTGGTTCAGTTCCAAGTAGGCCCAACAGAGGGACACAGAAGGAGATCATGTGAAAAAAGGACTAATTGTGTGGTCAACACTCTTTTTGACACCATGGGAAAAGACGTTTTAGAGAGAAGTGCAATTTTTGAGATAAACTCTTCTCCAAGTTTACAGTTTATTTCTATCTTTTTGGCACTAAACATTTCAACTGGGGGCCTAGATGGACAGCACCACAAAGGAGATATCACTGAAAGATACTTTTGGTGAACGTTAGGTTTAGTACCTTTCTTCTCTGTTGAGTAACACTGATGGTTGGTTGATATAAGATGGGATGAAGGTTCTCTGAAAAAAAGTTGATTCTGTTACTTGCCAAAAATGGCTTTCAGTGATAATTTGTCATATTTTTGTCCACGGGGCAAATATTGGTGCATACAGAAGAGACCTGACAATAATATTTTATAATGTCACATATTTAAATGATCTAAGTTTAAAAAATCTTATTGTATATTGAACATTTCACTCCCTTTTCTTTAGTCAGACTGATAAAGTGAACAGCCTGCTATATCAGCAAGAATGAAAAACACATTTCGCAATGCTGTAAAAAGTAAAGATACATATTATTCCTTATTTAAAATTAACAGTGCAAAAAAGATGCATACAAAATACACATTCCAAAACAGATTATGAACACTTTAGTAGTTACATCATACTTAAATTTGTTAGAGAATATGCTTAATCTAAAAAAGTCTAGTGTTTTACACTTACTCACATAACTATTATACCTATTGTCACTTACATTTGATGCCAGTAGAATGTTTTAAGATGCCAAGAATGCCAACAGCGAGCCATTTAACATATTTGCACACATCTGTGATGTGATCTGATCAAATCTGTCCCTATTATTTTAGGTTTTGTTCAGATTTCTTACAGTAAGAGCTTGAGCGCTATGGCTATTAGAGGGTTAACAGAAATGTATTCGACTTGAAATGAGGATAATGGCATGTCAGAAGGGTTAGGTTAGTAAAATTAAGCACAGGCCAATGTCACCATCTACAGTTGCCTAGGTTGACCTGACAATAATAATTACAACTGAAATGCTAAACTCATTGACTTCAAATACATATACTAACAGAAGAAAGTCTGGCATCTGCACTTTTTTATTTTGGTATATGCTTGATTTCACAACAGTCACAATGTACTCGAGATCGTACTCACAGGCACAACTTATTGAAAAATGACAGTGCAATCCTGCAACCTAGCGGACATGGAAAAAGATTTGTGCTAGCACTTCGAAGCCAAATTATGAAACTTAATCTGATATGACTTAGCAGGATCTCTCAATAATATCTTCTGCCAAACCCTAATTAACAAGCCAGATGAAGCATTCTCTTCAGTGACACTGCTAATGAACTTTACATGCATTTACCTTTTTCCAAGTATCTTACAACTGTTTCTCAAACAAGAACATGTTTCTGTAAACTCGTTTCATAAAATATCAGGATTTGCAGCAGAAAAGACAGCAATGTGGAAGACACATACTTGGACTGTTCCAATAGTAGTAGGAGCAAAGGGGTTTTATAACACAATATACAAGCATATTTAGATACGTTATTGATTCATGTAACTGTGCAAATTGCAGGAGTCATTACTACTAGTCACACTGCATTGCTACGAAGAGCACTTTTGGCTGACAGCAAAGATTGAAACGATACTAATTTCATGAAATGGAGTCTGTAAATATCTGCGCACACAGCCTAATAAATGGTAAAGGATACATAGAAAATCCAGGATCACAGAGATCTCAAATATGTAATAGTAGAAAAAAAAAAGTTATGTACTCGCCATAACGTTCCATCTGAGTAGTTGTACTTCATTTGTCTTCAACCTGTGGGTTACGGATCTGTAACGGATCCGAGCCGGCAACTTTGCTAGCATCAGCTCCGAGCTCCCAAACTCCTACCCTTACCCACAATACACCTCCACTGCCTTCCCCCTTACCCACAATACACCTCCACTACCTTCCATCCCCAGATCGAATTTGCTAAACTTATACTGAGAACCCGAGCTGATAAATTTACTTGTAATTTGTACTGCAGCCCGTAAGCTGATCATGCGCCAAGGTCCGTAGGAAGGAAGGAGGGAGGTAGGGACGGTTGAAGACAAATGAAGTACAACTACTCAGATGGAACATTATGGTCAGTACATAACTTCTTTATCTGAAATAGTTTACTTCATTTGGTCTTCAACCTGTGGGACAGAGTCCCCAGCTACTAAACTCCTAGGAGGCCCTCATGGAAGGATATTCTGGAGCACTGTGGAACCAAAGGATGCTCTCCTTCTGGAAGTCAAATCCAATTTGTAATGAGAAATAAAAGTATGAGATGAGGACCAAGTAGCTTCAGAACAAATTATCATCCAAAGACACTCTAGACTAAAAGGTCCAAGACGTAGCCATGGACCTAGTGGAATGAGCTTTTACCTGACCTGGAGGAGACATGCCTCTGTCCTTATAGACCTGCAGAATGCATGAAGAAATCCATCTAGCTAAAGTGACCTTTGAAATAGGTTTCCCCAAAAAGGGTTTATAGAAGGAAACAAACTATCAGATTTACGGAAATTTTTTGTCCTGTGTAAATAGAATCGTAACTATGAACATCCAACATGTGCAGTTTGCATTCCATCTTGTTCGTAAAAATTAGGAAAAAACGCAGGCAAATTGACAGTCTGATTGATACTGACTGGTGATGCTACCTTAGGAAGAAAGGATGGATTTGTTCGAAGGGAAACCCTGTCTTTGTGAAAAAAACATGTACGGAATTTTGATGGACAAGGCCTGTAATTCGGAAACCCTTATTGCAGAGGTAATAGCCACCAGAAAAGACTGTTTTCTAAGATAAAATTTCAGATCTACAGTTGCAACAGGCTCGAAAGGTGGAGCGACCAAAGCTTGAAGAACCACAGTAAGATCCCACAGGGGAACAGGATCTTTGACCGAGGGGCGTAACAAAAAGGTGCCTTTGATAAAGAATTTACACAGTCTGGAAGAGGCCAAGGAGGCAGAATTCTCGCCCACATGAAAATGAGAAATGGCAGCCAACTGAACTTCGACAGTAGAAGAACTAGCCCAGTGTTGGAAAATATCAGCTAGAAAATCAAGAATGGTGGAAATAGGAGCCATGAAAGGGTCTAAACTCCTTTGAGAGGCCCAGAAAGAAAAACGTTTCCACTTGCTGAGATAAACCTTCCTGGTTGAAGACTTATGAGCAGCTACCAAAATAGATCTAACTGAGAAGGATTGTCCACGAGTCCTAGCAATCACGGGAACCGAAGCAGCCAAGCTGTGAGCTTCAGGCTGTCCAGATTCAGATGAGGCACCCCCAAAGGGTGTGAAATTAAATCTTGAAAGGGATCTAGGATCCAAGGTGGACCCAGAAAGTGCGACCAAAGGAAGGGAAACCATACCTGGCAAGGCCAGAATGGGGCAACGAGGATCACTTTGCTCCCCAGTCGATGAGCTTTTTGCGGAAACCTCGGAATGAGAGGTACTGGCAGGTAAGCATACAGAAGACTGGGAGGCCAAGCATGAACTAGAGCATATCTGGGGGACTCCCCCGGCAGGGGGTTCAAAGCAAAAAACTTGCTGCACTTTGCGTTGGAAGGAGATGCGAAGAGATCGCAGCAAGGTTGACCCCATTCGCTGAAGATCTGCTCCTCTACTGACAGATTCAGACACCACTCGTAAGGCATCAGAATGGTCCGACTTAGCCTGTCTGCTAGAATGTTGGACTGACCCGGAATGTGCGTTGTGATGAGAAAGCGACCTGTGGAGATCACCCATTCCCACACTCTCATGGCCTCGCGACAAAGGGGGTGAGATCTGGTCCCTCCCAGTTTGTTGATATACCAGACCACTGACATGTTGTCTGACTGAATAGCAATCATCCCCAGAGGAAGAAAGGCATGAAGGGCCTGCAATGCTAGAAGGACTGCCCCTCATCTCTAGGACATTTATATTCAAGCTGGTCTCTATGGGGAATCACAGGCCTAGACTGTCTTGCCCAAACAAGGCCCCCCCCCACCGAAATTGGGAGGCATCCGAGGTCACCGTGGTTTGGGCCAGGGCTGGAACAAAGGGTTGTCCCTACAAAATGTCCAGAGAGCTCATCCACCATATGAGGGACGACCGACAGACTCGACTGAGTTGAATAGGATATGTCAATGGCAGGTCCAGCAGGGACCACTGAACCACTAGAGTCCACTGTAGAATCCTCATGTGTAACCAAGCACATGGGAGAAGAGTTATGGTTGCCGCCATCGAGCCTAGGGCCCTCAACACCGATTCTGCCACTGGAAGATGAGAATGGTATATCAGGGAGACATGCATCTTCAGGTTTTGAACTCTCTCCGAGGTCAGGAATATTTTGCACTGAAGAGTATCTATCCTGGCACCAATGTAGTCTATCACTTGTACAGGATCTAGGAGAGATCTGGATATGTTGATTGTAATCCACAAATGCAGGGCCAGTGTCAGGAAATAACTCTGGTTTGGGAAAGTAGACACCTGGTGGGAGCAGTGAGGAGCCAATCGTCCAGGTATGGATTGACCTGAATTCCCTGAAGCCTCAGGTGAGCTGCTATGACCGCCATCACTTTGGTAAACACCATGGGGGCTGTGGTGAGACCAAATGGTAGGGCTTGAAATTGGTAATGATCGACTCCTAGCTGAAGCGGAGGAACCTTCTGGAGCTTCTGTGCATTTTTATGTGATAGTAAGAATCCTGGAGATCTAACGAGCACATCCCGTCGCTCTCTTGCAGGTACGGCATGATGGACTGTATCGTGACCATCCAGAACTTCTCTTTGGCAACGGACAGGTTCAGGGTAGAGAGGTCCAAAATGGGCCTTAAGTCCCCCATTTTCTTTGGCACCAAAAAGAACCTGGAGTAGAAGCCCGAGCCGGACTATCTGGGGGGACGGTTTCAATGGCTCGTTTTACTAGCAGCTTTGAAATTTCCTGTGCTGCTACCTCCCTTTGCGTGGGTGGTACATCCAGGAGATATGGGGGAACCCATGAAGGGGATAAAGTAACCTCTGGATAAGATTTGAAGCACCCAGCGGTCTATTATGGACTCCCATGCCACTGGGTGCAAGGACAATCATCCCCCGACTGCCTCCAGAATACAGCAGTCAGACAACCCCTCAGGGTTGCTGCCAGGGTCTGTCCGAGAAAGGTTCTTGAGACCCGAAGTTGCGTGGACCCCCTCTGGCCTCTGGGCCGGCATCCATTCTGTCCTCCCTCTGCCTCTGGGGGAAGAACAGCCCTGAGTGTCCTGGGAATACTGTGACTTCTGGAACCACATCTTCTTTTGCCCTCTCTGGTTTTGAGAAAAGGACCTTTTTTGGAAAAGGGTTTAAAAGAAGGTTAAGGGGGTTCCCCAAATAGCCCGGGTTTTTCTTCCCCCC